>NC_047679.1:116892585-117110085 GCF_011762505.2 Arvicanthis niloticus | reverse complement strand
GACTTAACTGCTGTAACCAAAGAAGGAAAAGTTCTGCTCATGAGCCTGCAAGTGCCCGACACCGAAGAATCTGTCAGTTCAAGTCTCGAATGTCCTCAGCACACAAATGGTGACTGGCAAACTATTAAAAAGTAAGCACTCCCTTCTTTTAAAAGTCACTTAGACTTTCAAACTAGGAATTTTACATTGTTTGTTGCTGTTAGGTAGGAAAGTATTTCTGGACCTCTAGAAGTCTGGGAACTTCTTTTCTGGGTTAGTCTGCAGACAGTAGTTCACTTGCAGAATTAAGTTCCCCAGACATTGATTTTTCTTTGCCCGAGCCAAGTGTCATAGTGTCATAGACTATTTTTGATTATAATTCCTTTTTTTCCTGTTTTTGAGAAAGAATCTTACCATGTAGCTGTAGCTGGCCTGGGACTCCATATAAATTGGGCTAGCCTTAAACCTACAGAGGCCTGCATTCCTTCACACCATTACTACTAGATTAAAGCGTGTGCCACCACTCCTGGTCTTTGCCTATAATTCATCCATTTTTAAAAAAAATTTTTTTCTTGTTCCTATGGAGGACATGTTTATTTTGCCTTGCAGCTTCAGAGATTTCAGTCTTTGCTCAACTTGACCCTGTCACTTTGGGCCCATGGCGGGACAGTACATCATGTTGATTGGGAATGTTTTAATTCTTAATTAACAGCTAAGGTTTAATACCTGCGTCCATAAATGGTTATTTCTAAGGAATTCTTCTTTGGCTTTTGTTTATCAAGGTTGCTGGCTCAGGTGCATGATATGGAAACTGCTTTTGATGGATTTTGGGAAAAACATCAGCTGAAAATGGAACAGTATCTGCAACTGTGGAGGTTTGAACAAGACTTTCAAGAGGTCAGTTAAAACAGTTCTTTCCTTGTGATGGAGGCCCTTACTCATAAGCATTAGAAAGGCACTCTTACAAGATGTCAGTTTTCAGCTCAGGAAGAACATAGGAGACAAATTCCTTGACTTGGAACAAAGAAAATCTCTGCTAACTTCCAAGCCTTCACTTCTTCCACTGTGACAAAGCACTGACATGTCATTTAGTATGACAGGAACAGAGTCTTTTTCTACCTTCATGTTCATTCTTTAAACTTATTTTCAATATGAAGAGCTTTCAGGCTATAACATAGTTTTCCAAGGAAGTGATCCCCATTGATTTTTATACACTACATACTATAGGTACGGCCATTTTCTCCTAAACATATTATTTTTTTCTTATAGTAAGAACATTGTCTTACAGAATCATTTTTCAGTTATAAAAGACACTGCATTCAATGTCAGTACAAGACTTTTGTGATACCTGCCATCATTATTCTATCAGTTAACCCAATAATGTCCTTAAAACCACAAATATACACACACACACACACAGAAAGAGAGAGAGAAAGAGAGAGAGAGAGAGAGAGAGAGAGAGAGAGAGAGAGAGTAAAAAATGGCCCACCGTGGTATTTGAAACAGGGTTTTTCATTGGCTGTCTGGTCAGAGAGCCTTATGTATCTTCCTGTCTCCACCTCTTCTACACTGGGATTGTAAGCACACAGCACCATGCCAGACTTTTAAAAATATGGGTTCTGAGTATTGAATTTAGAGTATCATATCTGTGTGATAAGCACTTTTACTGACTGAGCTATCGCTCCATATCTCATTGCTATTCTTTTTGTAAAATGATTTTGTTTTAAAAGATTATTTTATTTATTTATGTGTGTGTGTGTGTGTGTGTGCATGCACGCACCTGCATGAACTTATCTACAGCACATTTGTGGATATGCCTGTGGAGACCAGAGATCGTTGTCTCCCCTGGAGCAGGAGTTATAGGTGGTAATAAGCCTAGTATCGGTGCTGTGGATCAAACCCAGGTTCTCTGCATGAGCAGTAAATGTTCTTACTGTTTAGCCATCTCTGTAGCCTGTTGAGGATCAAAAAAAGAGGTTTATTTATTTGTTGTTTGCTTGTTTTGAGACAAGCTCTCACTCATAGCCTTGGTTAGCTTGGAACTTACTATATAGGTCAGGCTATACTGGAACCCATAAAGATCCCCCTACTTCTGTCTCTTGAGTTACTGGGGTTAAAGGTATGAGTTACTACACCAGACTAAAAATACTTTTTATTATTTTAAAATTGTGTGTATTTGTATATGCAGGTATATGTACAGCAGAGCTGTTGCCTGTGAGGTCTCTGTTAACCTCTGAGCCAGCTCACCAGCTGTTTTTCTTCCAATGCTATTCTGAACTTCTTTGATATTTATTTCAAAGTGGCTACTCTATTTTTGTGATATTTGTCAAGATTAAAAAAAATTACCTCCTTCCTTTCTTACATGAAGAGATAATTCAAGCTCATCTTGTATGTGTTCTGTCTTAGTCTTGGAAGCAGCCATTTTCCTGAGGAATCTTGGTTACTTTTTAGGGGAAATGGTATCAAAGATGAAGCTATGGATGAAAGGTGGTGCTCATTGCTACTGGAGTTTCTTGTTCCTAGGGCCAGTTACTACATAGCTGGGGAAAATACATGCACATATACAAAAGTATGTATATGTGCATGAATGTATATTTATGAAAGTATGTTCATATATATGACTGCACATGTACATAGTGATCTTATATAAATCATGTGTGCATGGATATCTAGGAGGCTACATTTTAGCAGATTATATTCATTTCTGTGAATAAAATAGCTGAACATATTCTTTATGTGTGAAATTTTCTCATATTGGCATTCACATTTAATAGTGCTTCTTATTTAGTGTGATCATTACTAAAGATGAATGGTTAATAATTCACGTGTTCTTAAAACCTTTCTTTCTTGCTTCTAGGCTGTGACTCAAGTTGAATTTTTATTAAGTCAACAAAGACAACTGGGTGATATAACAGGGAACTTAGCTCAAGTAAAACAAAGACTTAAAAAAATAGAGATCTTGGATGACAAATCTCAGGTAAGATAACATTTTAATGTTTGTGTTTCACTAGGATTTAGTATAAATGTTTATTATACTTAACCTCCCATATCTATATAATTGATACAATCATATTAGCCTAAAATCCATTGTGGGTTTGGCCCTATGGAGACAGTGCAGATGCATCATGAAGCTGTAGGAAACTATTTAAGTCGTAGGATCTGTTTGAAAGCAATCTGTAGGAATGAGACTATAAATTATCCTGGAGATGTTAGGAAAAAAAATGTCTATCAAGAATGATATATAATGGGGCCTCAGATACATAGTGAGTTTTAGGCTCACCTATTCTATATGAGACCCTGGCACCAAAAAAGGAATTTGGTATCTGGAAATTATGAAATAATATAAGACTATATGTTGTTTAACGTCTATCATGATACATGAAGTTGAATCAATATAGACCCGCATGGACAGCTCTATTTAGGCTAACTAGCAGGTAAAATGGCCTACTTTGTTGAGTATTAAATGTCTAGGAAGTACTTAGCATAGCTCTTAGATATGTAGCATGTGCTCAAAGGAAGAGCAGTTGTCAGCATTCCTGTTAATTTTATAGCCTAGATTCATGACTTAGTACTTAGTAAACTGCCTTTGCTTTCCTGTCTTGTATACCACAGCAAGACAATGCTTTATAGATATGTTCTTAGAAAACAGACTCACAAGTGAACCACGAACATGTGCAAATAAAACCTACAGGCCAGGGGTTGCAGTAACTACTGAAGGCATTAGGTTTGTAGACACTGATTGCAGTCCACATCTCCCTATGACATCATGGAAAGAGAAGGTGAACTGATTGGGAAGCCACAAGCTTTGTTTGTTTTTAATACGTTTTTCCAATGTGATTTAAGACATATGGCACAGAACTTGTCACTTGAAGCATTCAGTTCGGTAGTTGTCCTAGTTTCCTTCCCATTACTGTGTCAAAACACTCTGAGCAAAAGCCACTTTGGGAAAGAAAGGTTTATTTGGCTTAAAGTTTTAGATCACAGTCTATTTTAAAGGGTCAGGAACCTGAAGAAAACATCATGGGAGAATGTTGCTTGCTAGCTTCTTTACTGACTCGTGTTCAGCTAGATTTTTATACAGCTCAGGAACAGCTGCCTAGGGATGGTGCTGACCAGTGTAGTCTGGGTCCTACATCAATCAAGACATCCTTCACAACCATACCCAGAGGTCAATCTGATCTAGGAAAGTCCTTTGTTGAGGCTTTCATCTCACTCTAGGCTGTGTTAAGTTGGCAATTCAAGCTAAGTAAAACAATAGTGTTCCTCACCCTGTGGGTCAGGACCATTCTGGGGAGGGGATCATATGACCATTTTGCAGGGATTGCATACCAGGTATTCTTTATGTCAAATATTTACATTATGAGTCATGACAGTTATACAGTAGTAATGAAACTAGTTTTATGGTTGGAGGATACCACAACATGAGGAACTGTATTAAAGGATCACAGCATTAAGAAGGTTGAGAACCACAGTTCTAGTCCATTTAAAAAGCAACTCTCTATTTTAATTATGCATTTCCCAATAGCTAGGCAGGCTAGTCCAGGCTCAGATGGGCTAAAATTTGCTTTATTTTGCCTTGGGAAACATTATGTATATTCCTACTATGGTTCAGTCACTGTTCTATGGGAATCAGTAGTTGATAGAATGGAGGTAAGGTCATGAGAGTCCCTTCTGATATTCAGAATGTCAGAAGTACTCAGACAAGGGAGGGACTGGAATTGACATAGAAATGTAACTAAAATGGTATAAAAGCAAAAAGGAGGAGGAGGGATGGGATAGGGAGTTTATGGGAGGAGAATGGGGAAAGGGAATAATATCTGAAATGTAAATAAAATATCCAATAAAAAAGAATAAATGGATAGCTATATTTCATGACCATTAAAATTTGTATATTTGAAAATATTATTAATACAATAAAAATAAAACACATGCTGTACAAAAAAGAACTGTATTTGTTTTCATTTGTCTGGTGTTTACTTTACACTGGGTTTTGTATGTGTTTTTGTTTTACGTCTGTGTACACTGGAAGGTACTCTTTATATCCCGAGTGAAATGAGGTAGTTGACTTTCATTTTATACTCAGAAATTCATGAGCTTCTGATAGTCACTGCTGTAACTAATCAATGTCACTGTAAAATTTGTGTGTGTGTTTTCTTTTGTTGAATGCAGAAAATGGCAATGAAATCAATCATGTTTTGTAACCATATCCCTTGCTGAATATGTTCTTTAATGATTCTTCCCCCCTGCTCTTCCCCTTCCCTCTCCTCTCCCACCTTTTGTATGAGCAGAGATCATGCAATTATGATTTTTCTCTCCTCTTTCAAATCAGGAACTGTTAGCCAAGGCCCAGATGGTGATACTCCATGGCCACAAGCTGGCATCGAATCACCACTATGCACTTGACTTAATCTGCCAGAGGTGTAATGAGCTGCGCTACCTTTCTGATATTTTAGTTAACGAGATCAGAACAAAGCGGATCCAGCTGAACAGAATTTTCAAAATGCACAGACTCCTACAGCAGGTAATATGATTGCAAAGGCTCCATTTCGAAATAGGACAGAATTTGTTTTGTCTTGAGTTTTCCAATCCTCATAATCTTGCCCATTTGATTTGCCTTATGGTACACCTTTCATCTTCTTACATACTTGCCCATATGCCTCTTCTTAGAGGTCAAGGGGTTAGTAGCTACAGTGTTGGATTTAAATTTGTAAGAGATCTTAAACCTTGAGCCTCATTGTGGATTTTCAGTCTATCTCCCTATAGTACCAGTTTTGCCCCATTTTCAGTGTGGAGACAGTGTTGGTGATGGTCTCCTTTCTAGTTTACATCTATTTCTGAAACCTGGTGAGATTCTGCAGTCATAACACTTAAAAGCCCAGGGGACATTTTGCAGAAGCCTGAAATTCCTTCCACATTTCATAGTACAGTACTAAAAATTAACTGGTAAATGAAAAATATTTTGCCATGCCTATAGGTCAGTGAATGAAAATACTATCCTACAGATGCAGTCATGGCACAGGAATGTAAGCAGGAGTGCCATTTGTCGACATCATCACATTGGAACATAAGGATGTTAATTTGCACATCTCTCTCTCTTTGGTTCAAAAAAAAAAAAAACTTATTCTTGTCCTTGGCAATCATTAAGCATTGATATTACACTTTATATTCTGTTAGAAGTTTCATATTTCAGTCATTGATTTGTAGAAAATAACATGCAACTAAACTGTTAGTGTTGAGAAAATGGCCAGACTTCTGCTGCAGGAGAAATTATTTGTTATGAAATAAATGCAGTGCTTCCCAACCTTGGCTCTGCATCAGCGATACCTGTGGAGTGCTTTAACAGTATAAATGTCTGGCTGGCAGCCCAGAGCTACTGAATCAGAATTTCTGGGGGCAACACCAGATATCATTTATTAACAGCTCTGAAAGCATTTTTCTCTTTCTTTCTTTCTTTCTTTCTTTCTTTCTTTCTTTCTTTCTTTCTTTCTTTCTTTCTTTCTTTTGAATGGAGACAGAATCTCACTATGTAGGTCTAGCTGGCTAGGAACTTGCTACACGTGTACATCAGGCTGGCTTCAAACTCTCAGAGATTCACCTGCACCTGCCTCCTGGGTGCTGGGATTAAAATTGTGTGCCACCACAGCTGGGCTCTGACAAGAATTCTGATTGACAGAAGTGAGATAGCTCCAGTCCACAAAATTGTTCAGTGGATCAGACTGATGAGTTTCATCCCCAGAGTCTAATCCAAAGGGCCCATGTGCTGGGAAGAAATCAATGACTCCTGCCCAGTTGTCCTCTGACCTCCACATGTATGCTATGGCATGAATATGCTTTGTATACTCACCCACACTCCCTCCCCTCCACTAAGATGTAATAATACAAAACCAGGAGATGGCTCTTTTAGTGGCAAGCCCATGTTCCCTTTATCCATCTTATGTTTGCCTCTTTGATTTTTGTGATTTTCTTCATCAGGCACGTCAGTGCTGTGATCAAGGGGAATGCCTCCTCGCTAACCAGGGAATGGATAAGTTTCAGACTAAAGAAGATGCTCAGAAAGCCCTTCAGGATGTGGACAATTTCCTTCAAATGGCCATGCCTTTCATTAATTATGATCTTGAAAACCTGCAATATGAATTTGATGTACTTCTATCTCCCGAACTCAAGGTGAGAGACAATTTATTCAAAGACACACAAACTAATCACTATGGTGTAAGAGTTAACTATCTCACAGCCAACCTTATATTGGTATGTGTATACACAATCCTTTTTGGGATTATGGGGCGTATCGCCACTGTCATGTATCAAAGAATCCAAAGGCATATGTTTGCTATATAATAAGACTTTCACTGTTAGCTTTGAGTCTATTAATATTTATTATTATTAGGATGTTTGAGACAGGTTTTACTATATAGCTTTGGTTGGCTTAGAACTCTTTGTGTAGACCAGGCTGGTCTCCTGTTACTAAATCCAGCCTGACTATTATTTTTAAGTGATTTAAATGTGCTGTGAGCTTTCACATATATTTTGTTTTGTATCCTCAGAGATGGGCCCCTAAGTGGAGTGGAGTGGAGTGGAGTGTTAGGATCAATTTTATGATTGACATATTCCACCCCTCAGGGTGTTTACAATGGACCTTTAGTTTTATATTTACATGAAGAGATACACTAATATGTTCTTTTTCTTTACTAAATTTGCTCTAGTTATATTTTATGCTTAAAATAAGTTGTTTTTGTGTTTGTGTTACATGTTTGTAAAACTCAGGTTTTTATAATTATGCAGCAGGCACTGTAGTGACTAAGCCATCTCTCAGTCCAAAAATTAATTTCTTTTTGCTTAAAGCTGCTTTATTCAACAGGAACAGTTAATAAAAGAAACATTTCCCCTAAGAATTCCCGTGGCCTTTAATTACACTCCTTTCCCATAGCTTTGTGATATAGCATTGAACAATGTTTGGTCAGTTTCTCTGCCTGGGTTTCTTATGTTCCTTTTGGACCCAGGATCCAATAAAGTCCAAAAATTAATTTTTAACTGTGTTTGATAAATGTAATAGTAGTTGTTATGATGCATATTAGAAAGTAACTCATACATTTTTTGAGACAAATCTGGCTATGTAGCACTGGCTGACTTGGAACTGCTATGTAGACCAGGCTGGCCTTGAACTCAAGAGATCTGCTTGCCTCTGTCTGTGTCCTTAGTTCTGGGATTAAAGACATATTGCACTCCGCAGAGCAACTCATGAGTTTCTATTTTATGTATATATACGTTTTAACTGCATGCGTGTATACATGTGTGCTGTGGGCAATGCCTGGTGCCTGTGGAGGCTAGAAGAAGGTGTTGAATAACCCCAAACCTAGAAATAAAGATGTTTCTGAGTGGACATGTGGTTGCTGGGAATTGAACCCATGTCCTCTGCAAGAGTAGCCAGTGTTCTTAACTGGTGATCCATTTCTCCAGCCCTAGCTCATAGATATCTTATGCAATCCGTAGGCTCAAATGCAGAATATACAACTAAAGCTTGAAACTATTCGAAGAGTATTTGAGAATCAACAGGCTGGTTCTAAGAGCCTAAAGGACAGATCTGAGGAGGTAGTCCAGACTGTGATTCCTGCACCTCAAAGTGGGACGAGATCCACAACACTATTCTTTTCACCTAAACATGGTAAAGCAGCTTGTTTTCATGTTTGCTATGTCTTTCTTTGTCTTGATATTGTTTCCTTTGATGAACGTGATGTATCTACTAAATTCCTTTTAAATCCTGATACATTTTAAAACCTTTGAGCCTCTTTGTTTATGTTTAACCACTGTTGTACAAGGCAGAAGTCAGAATGATATCCCTTTATGTTTCTAAGGCATAGTAGTAGCACCGATTTCGGTCAGATGATGGACACCTCAATGTGAAGTATTCTAGCTTGAGAGATGAGTGTGACAATTTTTCCAGCTTTAGACCTTCAGATTTTCTTCAGAAGCATGTGAATTTTATATGTGCATACATGTACATGCATTATAAACCTGCATTCTTACTGTTATTTCAGTGAACAATTATTTGATTCTTAAACGATGCTTGATTTTGAGTATCTTATATGATAGGGTGGATTGCCTTATCTAAATAGATGCTGGTCAATCCTAATTGTGTTAGTAATTTTTTTGTTACAGTTTCCATTTTTTCTTTAATCTTTTAAGTCTATTTAATTGTATACTATCCCATTCCTTTCTAAGTTCTATAGGAAAATAATTATTCTTATAATGGTGTTGTACCCGAAAGTGTGAAAACATTATTTCCACAAGGGTTTCCTAGAGCTATCTCTGTAGCTTTTCGAGAGAGAGCAGTTTTATCTTTTCTACAAGTTAAATTAGTTGAAGAGTTGAACATGTGACTAAGTTCAGTCTCTGAGTTAAATTGCATCAGTCCCTTTACTAGTGAAGGAAACTACTTTGAAATGCAGATAAGGATTGAGCCAGAGGTAATGAATAAATATAACCTATCTCTAGCATGGATTAAGTTACAAATGCATTGGAAGTTATATGGTTAGTAATTCCAAAATGTATACATATAGGTAAAATAAGATTGTATGAGCCATGGCTTAAATAAATAATGTTGACTATATTAAAAATATACCGAGATACTGGAAATATCAAAGATACTGAAAAAAGTAAAAAGAACAAAGTAACAAAATGAACTGATTATACTAAACAAATGATGTATTTCTAAGCACAAAGTGGGCATCAGTTACATATCAGGATACTTTAGCTGTGTGTCCTTAGGCACATTGATGGCCTCACTCTCCTTGTCTGTAAAATAGGGAGAAATACCTTCTCACATAAAAGGTGATCATAAAGAGAAAGTAAAATAAATTGTTGACAACAAGAATTACTCAATAAATTGGACTATCCCGTCCCTCTGATTAAATCTATTTTCTTAATAGACCCCCTAAAGCTCAAGACTCTCTGCAGCAGAGCACTCTGGATTGTGACCAGGACATCCACTACCCAGTCATGTCATTAGTCATTCAAAAAATTGTTTTGTATTATTTCATTTTTCTTTCTTTCTCAGATTTTTATTTAATGGCATTACACTTTCTTTCTGCAGTGGGAATTGGATATTCTTTCTTTCAAGCATGTAAAAATTTTTCAAAAGGTACCCATCTTTATTATATTACTTACCATCAGTACATTTTATGAGTTTGTACACATGAAAAACCAGTTTGGCATCTAAAATCTTCTTAAATCATTCTTTAATTCTATCTGCAAATAACTTTATGTAATTTTTCATACCAACCATACATTATTCTCTCTCAGTATTGAACTCATCTTTAAAAGTGACTGTAAAGAATAGAGTGTGCTTCTAAAGTCGGTTTTCTTTCATAAAATGACCACTTAACAAAAGGAAAGAAGAGGAAGCAGGAGAGGTGGCTAAGTGGTTCAGAGCACTTCCTACTCTTCCAGAGGACTCCAGTTTACTTCCCAGCATCCATGTGGCAGCTCAGTATCACCTGTAACTCCAGCACCAGGGGATCTAGTGCCTTCTTCTGGCCTCTATGCGCACCCATATACCCATCTGCCTACCCACAACCACAAAGACATTCAAAATAAAATAAAATTCAAAATAAATAATAAAATACATATTAAAAAGAGTTAGTGAAATTAATATGAATCAGGGCTTTCTTCATTTTTAAAGACTCTTACATCATGCATAAATGAAATATTTAAAGTAGCTTGAATTTGCTTCAGCTTAATACTACCTTGTGTATTTATGCAGATGAAGGCACTTTAATGGATAAATGGCTGAGGTGGATACATGATATTCTCCATCATCTATTATGGTTTGTAAATAAAGCCAGATCACTATTTAAACCTTCTGCATGTTACCCTATTGGTCTATGGGTAATGTAGGCAATAACATATTTCAGACAAGATTCTAAAACTTGGAGTTGGTAAATCAAGTATTTGGCCAAATCAAAGTGTGTGCTAATTTTTCATCAAAACGAGTCAAACTGGTTTTTTATTCTGTTTTTGCTTGTTTAGTTTTTTTCTTCATTAAATTTAGTTTTCCATCTAGCATAGTCCCTGTCAACTAGATGTGATAAGATGTTTGATGAATTCCCACTGAGTATGAAGAGAAACTATAGAAGGGCAATGCCAGTGAAAAATAGTGTTAGATATGGTTGGGCTCTGAAAGCTCTATTTTTAGTCTAGGTCTGTCACCTAAGCTTCAGACTGGTATTTAAAACATCAAATTTCCCATAGGAAACAGTCTCATCATTGTTAACTGGTACTGTAATGTCCCCATTTGTCCAAGCTTAGATTCCTGCTCATTCCTATACAGTTAATTGTATTTGTTGATAAATATGCCATCTGTGCCTCTAGTAATTCCTATTATTACTTTCTTTTTAAAAAATTTTTATTGAATATTTTATTTATATTTCAGATGTTATCCCCTTTCCCCATTTCCCCCCACCCAGGAACCCCCTATTCCATCCCCCTTCTTCCTGCTTCTATGAGGATATGCCCCCACCTACCCACTCCTACCTCCCTGCCCTCAAATTCCCCCACACTGGGGCATCCAGCCTTCACAGGACCAAGGACTTCCTCTCCCACCTATGCCCAACAATACCATCCTCTCCTACCTATACAGCTGGATTCCCTCCCTATGTGCACCCAGGCTGGTGGTTTAAACCCTGGGAGCTCTGGTTGGTTGGTATTGTTGCTCTCCTCATAGGGCCACTAGCCCTTTCAGCTTCTTCAGTCTTTTCTCTCATTCCTCCATTGGGAACCCCTTGATCAGTTTAATGGTTAGCTGTAATCATCCACCTCCATATATGTCAGGCTCTGGCAGACCTCTAAGGAGACAGCTATATCAGGCTCCTGTCAGCATGCACTTCCTGGCATATACAGTTAATTGTATTTGTTGATAAATATGCCATCTGTGCATCTAGTAATTCCTATCATTACTTTCTTTACTGCTACTTTCTCAGTCCAAGATAACATCATTGGTGGCCTTGACCATAGTCTCTTTGGCTCCCATTGCCACAGTCTCCTTGCCTTTTTTTCTCTTCTGTTACTTTGTGGAGTTTGCATAGATTCCTGTTTCTTTAGACTATCTTTCCCTGTTCTTCCATTGCCTTCTTGCTAGCTACTATTCTGAGTCTACTTCTTCCATACAGCCTACTTACCTGTTTGTTGTTACACTTGCTAGGGAGGATGCTTTGCAGGGACAAGGTCTGTGTGCAAGTCATCTTTGTATATCCACAAACACAAAGCTAGCTTGACATATCACACTGGTGTCCAGCTATTTTGTATGTATGCCTTTACATTGTTGAAAGAATGAATATATTTACCTTGCTTTTCAGAAAAAGATACACACATATACATTTTTCAATGTATTTACAACTAAACCATAATTTACTTTAAGAAATAAGTTTGGATCTTTGTATGTTAGGTATCTTTAAGATGAGGCACACTGGTACTTATTAAGAAGCTGATCTTATATGATAATTCACACTAAGTCTAACATATTTATATTTAACTTTTATGTGTCAAAACTTGATAATTAATGATGGTGAAATATTTACATTTTATAAAATGAAAGACCATCCACTCCCTGAGTGTGCCTGACACTAGCTCTTGCCAAGAAAAGGAGGATAGAAGATGTGTTTCTTCTATGCTGAGAGTGGTGCTCGTGTACCCCAGAAGGATAGCAGCCTTCTTGATTCAGAACTTAATCTATTCTTTGGTTTGTCTGTCTGTGGCTTTTACTTTTAAAGGACATCTGACTCTGCTTACTTCTGTGAAAACCATCGTTTCTTCCCTAGTGCTGGGAACTGAACACATGCTAGACAAGTGTTCTACCATTGAGTTATATTTCCAGTTCACTCTCCACCCTGTTTTATTTTTCTCCAGTGCTGGAGATGTATTGTTTAAAAATAAAGATTAAGGCCTTGACCTTTTGATGAGGGTTCTTTAAATGAGCATTTTTACCCTGCTTTGGAAATGTTTCCTGTAGTGATTGGAAACATGTACAGGTTTAAATTCTACCTCCTGAACAGATGTCAACCTTACTGATATCTTATCTGTAAAATGAGATAGATGTTGTTGTCCATCTCTTAGCGTAGATTTGAGAATTAAAGAAGAAAACAAATCATTGGGCTTAGATCAGGACCTGGTTGGGGTAAGTGCCAAATAAATAGTGGATATTATACTTACTAGGATGAACTTGGGTTTTTGTCATCAACTTTCAAGTTAACATATAAAGTAATGACTTTCATTATGACATTTTCATACATAATTTGTTCTTATTTGCATGTGTGTGTGCATGCACACGTGCACATGCTGGTGTAAAACTATACATACATGTACATGAGGGAACGATTTGCTAGGGCTGCTTCTTTCCTCCCATATAGGTTGTGAAAACAAGATAAACTCATCATGGTTAGCAGCAAACAATTTTACTTGATGAAACATCTTGCCAGCCCCATAATTTGTTCTTTTCATCGCCCTCCCCCCCCCCCCCCCCCGATACCCTCTCCTGTCTTCCCTGGTCTCATACATGTAGGACTTGATTCAGAGAAATCTTTGATCCAGTGAGTAAGTGAACGACAATGTGATTAAATGTTTATGTGCCAGAATGCATACTGAATTTGAACATAATTGTGAACACTTAACACCCCCTTTTTTTGGCAAGTAAGTGCATGTGTGCTCCAGGCGAGGATGGCCATAGCAAACTTATGCTCCATAAGAAGTTCAGTTGGATGTATATAGCTATCTAACCAGTTGCTGTCTTCTGTAGAGTGCCTTGAAACACTAACAAATATATTGAAACAATTTCTTTCTAATAAACACGCTTGTGTTTTCGTTAAAAGTGTTGACTTTAATTCCAGTTTAACATTATTTCACATTTCTCTACCAGTAAAGAAGTCTTGGAGACAGATTCAAACTCAGGGCACCATGAAAGTAAGTATAATTGATTAATGAATTCAGTGTTGGCTGTGCTGCTACAATTGTAGGATTAGCATGGGGTTTCAGGCATGTTTTTCATTTATTATACTTACCTTGTGAATTTGAAAATCTTACACATATTAAAAAAAAATCTGCTGCCCGTGTCTAATTACAGTACTGGCATAGTCCCAGTGTGTGAGTAGTTTGGTTGTTGTTGTTGTTAGTTTCGTATTGTTTTGTTTCTTTTTAAATCCTGACTTACATTCAGAATAATTTCTGTAGAGCACTGCAGTCCCTCTTCATGTTGTCCACCTCCACACACCTAAGCAATGCTTAGTCTTTCTACAAATGGTGCTTTCTTTCATAAATGAGTGTAGTACTGCCAAAACAAAGCAAAGAGTCCAGTTTATCATGGACCATGAACACACTGATGTAGGATGCAGGAAATGTATCTATTTCTTTCTTTCTTATTTTTCCTCCCTTCCTCCTTCCTTCTTCCTTTCCCTCCCTCCTTCCCTTCCTCTCTCCTTTTTTCCCTTTCTCTTTCCCTCCCTCCCTCTTTCCCTCTCATCCCTTTTTTGAATTTTCCTTGGGTTCACTGTATAGACTAGGCTGGCTTCAAACTCCTAGAGAGCTACCTGCTTCTACTTCCAGAGTGCTGAGATTAAAGACATGTACCAGCACACCCAGCCCTTGTTTTTGGATGAGTAAGGTACCCCTCCCTTATTTCAGTTTCGGCAGTCTTAGTTACCTGTGGTCAATGATGGTTCAAAACAGTAAATGAAAAATTCTAGGGAAAAAGAAAGAGGATATATATCTCTCCAACATTTTATTATCAGTTATTACTGTTAATCTCTTACTGTGCCTAATTTATACATGACTTTTTAAACAAAATTGTGAATGCACATATATGGGACAAAGCATAGTACATGAACCATTCAGTACTGTCTAGTTTCATGCATCCACTGAGGGTCTTGGGGTGTGTCCTTGGAGAGGAAGTAGGTAGTGCATGTGTCTAAGATTTTATTCTTCACAGTTATCTGTTACAGGCTTATATCTGCAGGGTAGCCTCCTCACATCTGCAGGACCATATGTATTACTTGTTTGTCCTTGGTAGTAAGTGGAACCCAGAACATACCTCTAAGAGGCATTGTAGTATAGCATAGTAGTACAAACTGTAACTGGACTGCCTGGCTTTATTTAATGCCAGACTCTGACTTATTGATGGTATAGTCGTTGGTAAATTCTCTTAACCTCAGACTTATTAAATAATAGGGGGTAATATGACATATGATGTTAGTATAAAAAAGAAATAAAATTTGTGAAGCTTCTTAGTTTCCTATGTGTGGAATATAGTGATGCTCAAAGTAGTTTCTATTATCGTTACTATAGACTAGAAAGTGGCTTTTGTTGATGTTAACAGAAGTATACAAAATAAATCCCAGTTAGTACCTTAAATCTGTGCCCTTAAGTAACTCAAAACATTTATTTTACTAGTATATATCCAAGTCATTTTTAGAAAAATGCAGTGCTATATATTAATTTATCTTCAAAGACATTAATTTAATTTACATTGACATTAATTTAATATACATGTATTTGAGAAAGTACTGTACCTACATAGACATGATTGAATTTTTATTTTTGTTATTTCAGATCGAAGCCATTCAGAACAGCCAAGCGAAGAGTTCTGATCAGTCTCCCAAATTGGACAATAGCCTGGATATTTTAAAGAAGTATTCTTTTTTTTTTTTTTTAACCTACATTCATATCTCACCACAGAAGGCTCTGGTTTAGTGTCTAAGGCTCATGTGCTTAGAATTTTCATTTTGCAAAATAGGGTCCTGTTTAGAGTATTAAACAGTACTGGTGAGTGTTACAAGTCCTGGATTTAGATCTGAGCAGCTGTGATCTGTTTCATGAGTCTTGGGTATTTTTTTTTTTGGTAACATTGTATATCATAAGGCAAGTGCTCTGCCACTCAGCTACATCTAGTCCCCTTTTAGGAATTTCGTACTTTTCATTTCCAGATTGAAAAGGAAAACAAGAGTTTTTTTTTTTTTTTTAATTTTTTTGTTGTTGTGTTTCCCAGCTTAAATCATATATGTATATATTAACTATATAGATAGATATGTGTAGAAATATATATATGTCTATATATGTCTATATATGTACATATATATGTGTATATGTACACACACACACACACACACACACACAAACACACACACACATATTGTCCATGCTTAGTGCTCATGAGGCAGAAGTGGGGGTTCAGGGGTCAGAGTTCCTGGACCTGCAATTCCAATGATTATAAACCTCCATTTGGATCCTGTTAATTACACCTGAGTCTTCTGTAAGAGCAACATGTGCTCTTAACTACTAAGCCATCTTCCAACTCCTGTGTTTCACAGTTTTACTGAAAAATAATTGGGAATCAAAAATGAACACAGTATACACAGTGTGTGATATGATAAGGTGATTGCCATAGCAAGTTAGTTAAGACTGACATTTGCCTTTTTTGTGGTAAGAACACAGGTGTGTAAGTGCTACTTTGCAAGTGTATGTCCTGTATATAAGACATTTAATTAACGATAGTAATGATTGTAACCATGCTGTACACTGGATGCCCTGAGTGATTCAATTAGGAAGTGAAAGTTTGTACCCTTGGGCCATACTATCTGTTTTAGTTTGGTTTCTGTTGCCTTGGTAAAGACCATGACCAAAAGCAATTTGGGGAAATAACTGGTTTATTTGGCCAATAGTTCTAGATCACTATCTATGGTGAGAGGAAGTCAGGGCTGGATCCTGGAGGTAGGAACTAACGGGAACTAAAGCAGAGGCCATGGATGGGTGTTGCTTACTGGCTTTCTCCCCATTGATTACTCAGTCTGATGTCTTAGAGAATCCAAGATCTACAGTGGCTGAGTCCTCTATATCGCCCGAGAGAATGCCCTGCAGACTTGTGTATATACCAAACAGATTGGACAATTATTCAGTTGACATTCTTTTTTCCCAGGCTATTGTAATTTTATGTCAAATTGACATCTAAAGCTAACTATGACACTATTTCTTTCATTTTAAAAAGAAAGGAAAATCAATGAAGGGGCTTGTCAAAAGCTATACTTGATTATAGATACTATTTCATAGATATCAACAATGACCCTTTTATATGACTTTATATTATTATGTTAATATTCTAAACTTGAAAATACTGACCTATATATAAGTTCTATATCATGAGCTGGGCCTGGAGGCGCATTCCTTTAATCCCAGAACTTGGGGAAGCAGAGGCAGAGGAATCTCGGAGTTTGAAGGCAACCTGATTTACATAGTTATAGAGCAGGAGGGCTACATAGTGAGGTCTGTCTCAAAAAACTAATGACAATGAAATTTCATATTCTGTTGTTAGAAATGGCCAATAGTTTGCATCAAATTGCATAGAGATATGTATGTGTCCCAAGTTACGTAAGATAATTTAAAGAAACTCATTTTGGAAAAAAAAACAGGGTCTACATTCTTTAAACTATGAAAAACAAAAGGAGAAATGTACAGAGGTAGAGGATACACAGCTCTTTAACATTTGCAAAACCCTGCTCCCCTCCAAGACAGATCTTACTTTGTATTCCTGACTGGCTCAAAATGCAGGTTAGTTTTGAACTCATAGATTCTCCTGCCTCTGCCTCTTGAGTGCTGGATTAAAGGTGTGCACCACCACACCTGACCTTCTTTTTTAAAAATATATTTAAGAGCCTTCTGGGTGGTACTCTTTCCAACAACTATAAAATAAACTTCATATTTTGATGCTGGAACAAAACTACTAGGTAGTTCCAATATACTAGGTTATTTTACTTTAGATCAGTGCTTCTCAAACCTTCCTAATAATGTTGTGACCCTTTAATACAACTCTTTGTGTTGTTGTGGTGACCCCCAATCATACAATTATTTTGTTGCTACTTTGTGACTATAATTTTTCTATTGTTATGAATCATAATGTAAATATCTGATAGGCCATATATCTGATAATGCAACCCACTAAGGGGTTGAAACCCATAGGTTTGAGAACCACTGCTTTAGATTATTTTTAGTGATAATAACTGATCCATTGTAATGTGATATGAGAGTGGGACAGTAACTGATAACTATGGTCTGTTCATTGTAGCCATGTCCTGAATGAGCTGATACAGACAGAGAGGGCGTATGTTCGAGAGCTGTTTACTGTTTTGTTGGTAAGTGTAGCAAATTGGTTTTCTTTTCCCACCATTTTCCTAAACAGTCCCTGGCTACTTTCATTAGAAAGTGTTCTGAGCCTTTTTATGTTTCTGTCTCTGTCCTTGGTTGTTAGTGGTTATTCGCTGTTATTTGAGACTACATGTTGTTTAAGTGATTACATTGACATTCTCTCTCAGGAGTGTGGATATGTGATTCAGAATTTCTTACAGAAAAAGAAGCTGTTCTCTTAGGGTCATGGCGCATTGTTGTAATTATTCCCAGGCTGCTACTTAGAGGTTGAAATGGAAAGAACTGAGGGTTGGATAAAAGTACTCATTTGATACACATGCCAGGGTAGTAATTTGTAATTTGGTCTGAACAGAAATCTAAACACTTACTTTTAATTTAAGTAGAACTTTATATTCTGTACTATAATTTTTCATAGTTGGTTTTGGTTTGGGTTCCAGCACTACAATAAAAGCCTTGAAGGCCACAGTACTACTTTTATTTGGACTATGGAGTAGAAGTCTTGACTTTCTTATCCTGCATTCTAAAAGAATGCTAGAGATAACTCTGATAACTCAGGGATCTAAATGTTAAATTTCAATTAGCTGTACTTACAAGTCTTCTCTAAATTTTGCTGGATTTATGCTGTTAATGGTCCAAGCAAACATTAGCATAAACATTTCAAATACAAAAATTGATTTCTTTTTAATAGGGCTACAGATCTGAGATGGACAATCCACAGATGTTTGACCTTATGCCACCTCTCCTGAGAAATAAAAAGGATGTTCTCTTTGGAAATATGGCAGAAATATATGAATTCCATAACAAGTATGTAATTGCCAAATTCAACTTTATGGTGATTTTGTTATTTTCAAAAAGTTATTGCTGGGTGGTGGTGATGTACATCTTTAACAACAGAACTTGGGAGACAGAAAGAGATGGATTTCTATGGGTTTTAGGCCAGCCTGGTTCATATAGTGAGTTCTAGGACAGCCAGGGATATTTATAGAGACCCTGTTTCAAAGGTGTAGAAAGAAGAACGTGTTTATTATTATATGTCATAAATAACTTTCGTCTAAAAATTCCACAGCATTTTCATGAGCAGACTGGAAGATTGCTCTGATGCTCCAGAAAGAGTGGGACCTTGCTTCCTGGAAAGGGTTAGTCTGATGACTTGCTTTAAAATTATCTAAATATTGGCCACTCAAAAAGTATCTTTTGTATGAAGTAACCTTGGAGATAAGATAACCCCTCTCCCTTTCCTTTTAATATCTGTTGTTTTTGGAGAAGACTTATCAATTCCAGCAAATACTTAATGTAAAACTGTTTTGTTGGAAAAAATGATGAAAACATATTCAGGGCATATTTGCCTTCTGTGGTATTGTTTCAATTACTCAGGTCATAGCAACAAAGTCCAGGGACCACCTTACCTAGGTGAAGAGATGTGAGAGATAGGAACATATTAATAAAATCACACTGAGCTTGGTTAAAATTAAAATAGAAGATGCCTTTTTAAAAAACAAAATTTAAGAGACAGAGAGTCCCATCATGTAGTTATAGATTTTTCTTAAATTAAATTACAAGTTATCTAGTTTCTCCTCCTTTTGAAAGATCAACCTTCTCCTGATTGGAAATCAGTTGAATCATCCATAGCCTGAGGATATAACAGTGGCTATATAGAAGACACTCATGAAATGAAAGTTAAAGTAGGAGTAGGAGATCGACCAATAGAAGATTAGGGAAAGATGATTCAAAGGGAGAGAAAACTGTATAGCCATGTACTTAGATGTGATGATGTCTCAGTGATGAACCAAGGACTACTTCTAACTTAGAAGTTAGCTGTAAGCTCTCTTATTTAGACAGCTAGCAGACTAAGCACAGAAAATGCACATTGGCACCTATTAGATCATGACAATAAATAGCTTACAAAGATAAGGGTTTTTGTTTCTTGCTCAACTGTCAAGTTTGGTAAGCAGGAGTTCTAAAATTGCTTGTAGAATTACGTATCCTGCTGTCTGGCCCAATGAGTGTGCTGCCCTTGGAACCCAAAGCAGGGTTTTTAATGTCACATTCACTATCATGGTTGGTCACATACTGTCTTGCTCAGCCTTTTTAAAAACAAAAATTTATATTTATAAATTGATGATATTTGCATTTGTGCTTTATTACAGAAGGATGATTTTCAGATGTATGCCACATACTGTCAGAATAAACCCAGGTCAGAGTTAATTTGGAGGAAGTATTCTGAATGTGCCTTTTTCCAGGTATTAATTATTTAAGTATTAAACACATTTCTTTTGAAAGATATTGGAATATTTCTCATTAGCAAATTCATTTTTTGCTTTGAATATTTGTATATATATATATATATTGAAATAGCAATTCTCAACCAAAGTAAACACATATGCACATTTACGTATAGGAATACATATTTGTTGTTCCCCAGAGGCAACCACTTTTAGCTACTTCTGGTATTTGCCTTCCTATCTCCAAATAACATGCTTGTCTTTCTCCTTCCTGCTTTAGAAAAATGAAGATTTAGGTCTCTTTTAATGTTCCTTGTCCCATGACCATAGCCACATGAAATTCTTTTCTACAAAGCTTCCAGTATATTTTTGTTAGATCAATTGGCTATATTTAACTCAATTATTAAGACTGGAATTTCTCTGGGCAGATGACTCATATTGTAAAATATGGTCACTTTCCTTTCTCTTGTGTTTTTGTTAAAATTTTCTTTTTACTCTATTTTTCTATATGCTTTGCTTTCTTCTTCTCTTAATCTCTTTTGATTTTAGGAATCATAATTTTTTTCATATGTTTACATATATTGATTGTCTTTAAATTTCATCCAAAAGAAATAACTTCTAGAGTTTTTGACTTGCTTATAGCTTTCATCTCAATATGTAGGTGCATGTCATTTGGGGGCACTTCTTACTAGTCTCTTTAGTAGCCCGTCTTCCTGTCTACATGCCAATCTTTTAAAAATATTTATTTAACTTTATGTGTATGTGTGTCTTGCCTGTATGTATGCATGAACACTATGTGCATACCTGGGAGTCAGAATAAGGTGATGGATCCCATGGAACTGGAGTTTGGATACTTGTGACTCATTATGCGGATTCTGAGAATGGAGTCTGTATCCTGTGCTGTAACCTGCTGAGCCATCTTTCTAACCTCCTGGCCTTCATCTTATTTTACCCTCTATCGCATAGAAGAAATTTAGAAAATACACATTAGGTCATATATTTGCACACATTTTTGAGATCTTGCACGAATAAGAGTTTTTACTGTACCTTAATGCTTTGATTGTAAAGATGGCTAAGTATAAAATCCAAATAAGAAATAATTATTCTCAGAAAATTGAAGATACCACTTCACTGTTATCTGATTTCTAGAAGAAATATGACACTAGTTTGACCCTCTTCCTCAGAAAGACATGGGGACCAATACATAAAGTTTGTTGATTGGCATTATTTTCACTCAATATCTTGGTATTTTAGGGTATTAGAGTTTTGTGGTAAAAGTGTAGAGCCTAAGGCCTTTTATATACTAGGCAAGTATTCTAACATTGAGCTGTACCTAGCCCTTGCTGATCAGCTGGGATCTCCAGTCCAAATTTATTTCATTTTACTCCACCTTATTCTCCTTATTTTCCTTTTCTGGAATTTCTATTGTGTTGGAATCCTGGACTATCCCTATAATTGTCTTTTCTCTGGCTGCCAAGCTTTTTCCTCTTCTATTCTGCTGTCAGGAAGTATCTGCTACTCTTCCTAATTGAGAGTTTGATTGCTGTCACCATTTTTTTAAAGATAAATTTTTATTGGCATATACTTATTATGTAAGGTGATAGATTTTATAACACCGATTTAAGTAGATCTTGTGTATTGAACATAGTTATGGCTTATTATCCTTTCTTATTCCAACATCAATCTCCCTAGTCTCCTTTCTCTTCTCAAGTAGTCCCTCTTATATATGAATGATACCTTTATATATGTCACTCTATATGTGTATATTCTTGGTTTTATATTTATTTTTGAGTCTGGCATATTTTACTTTTAATATGATGAGTCTAGCACTACTCTTTTTTTTTCCTAAAAATGACACAATATTATGTTTCATTATGGCTCAATAAGATTCCACTGTACCATGCTGTCCATTCATCTGCTGAAGAGAATTACATACTGTGAATGTCTCTGCTGCAGACCTAGATGTGCAAGTATCTCTCTAGAATGCTGATTTAGAGTCCTAATGGTGGTATATAGCTGGGTCATATGGCAATTTCATTTCAATTTGTAAAAATGTGTATATGTTTGTGTTTGTGTGTTTGCAGATACATGTGTGTATGTGTGTAGACATTTATGCACGAGTATAAATGCACATGTGTGGCTGGGTGTTGAGGCCAAAGATCAATCTTTAGTGTTATTCCTTGGGTGCCATTCGCCTTGGTCTTTTGAGACAAAGTCTCTCCTTAGCTTAGAACAAGAACTTAGTAAGGCTGACTGGCTACCAGGTGTCAGAGATCTGCCTATATCCTCCTTCCCAGTGTTGGGATTATAAGTGTATAAGTACTGTAAGCCACCATGTGTATCTTTGTTGTTTTGTTTGTTTGCTTTGGCTTTTTAAGACAGAGTGTCTTAGTTTGGGTTTTACTGCTGTGAACAGACTCCATGATCAAGGCAACTCTCACAAAGGAAAACATTTCACTGGGGCTGGCTACAGGTTCAGAGGTTCAGTCCATTATCATGAAGGTGGAGTATGGCAGTGTCCAGGCAGGCATGGTGCAGGAGGAGCTTCTGTACTGGGCAGAGCTTCAAAACTCACTCCCACAGGGACATACTTACTCCAAGAGGCCACACCTCTCAAAAGTACCACTCCCTATGGGACAAGCATGTTCAAACCACCACACAGGTTATCTCTATGTGGCTCTGGCTGTCCTGGACTCGATTTATAGATCAAGCTGGCCTTGAACTAACAGGGACCCACTTTCTTCTACCTCCAGAGTGCTGAGATTAAAGGTGTGTACCACCTTTGCCCAACATATCTTTTGTTTTTAAATTTTTAAAATGCAGGTTCTGGGGTATCTAACTCAGGTCTTCATGGTTGCAATTATGTTATCAACCGAGATGTCATCCTAGCTCTAGTTGTGGTTATTGAGGAACTTCCATCCTGATTTCCACCGTGGCTGTGCCAATTTTCTGGACTCCCTGAGTTACTTTTAATAGAATCCTTATTCTTTGTTTTAGACTTTTTTTATTTATCAATATGAAGTTAATAATATATTTTCATTTTAAAGTAGTTTTCTTCTCTCTTCATAGTGCCAAATGCATTCAAACTGGTTTTCCATTTTTTTCTTCATTAGCACCTGTCCCTTGTCTTGTATGATGTTCTGAAATGTCTATTATTTGTTTGGTTGCAGTAAGGACAAACATGAAATCTGACACAAGTCTCCTGTGCATTTCTGGGTTTATTGAGTATAGTCTTCAGTCTGGGATTGTTTGTCTCAGATTGTTTCCTTTGGCATGCTAATGAGAGATGGGGGGGGGGGCTTTGTTACCACATCTATCTTTATACTTTCTCTTCGATTGCTTAGATCTTTCAGACTGCTGTTCAATATAAATATAATTGACTGCTATAGCGCTTAAAGAAAAGGGATGATGGTCTGAGTTGTTAGATATATAGATAGTTAACTCTTCTCCTTGCTTTCAGTATGCTGATCTGATCTCAGCTGAACCTTAGTCCCTTAGTCCAAATGCCCTATGGCTTACTTTTATCACATCTTCTGTTGATCAGGCTCACGTAACTCGGTTATGCTTAGTGCAGATTTTACATTGTTTATTTTAGATTTTAATGTTCATTTAATTTTGGTTTTGGTAATGGATTTATTAAGATGCAAATAAAATACTACAAAAGTCACCCCTTTAAAACAGTGGTTCTTAATCTTCCTAATACTATACCCTTTAATATAGTTCCTCATATGTTGTACTGGCTGGTTTTGTGTGTTAACTTGACACAAGCTGGAGTTATCACAGAGAAAGGAGCCTCCCTTGAAGAAATGCTTCCATGAGATCCAGCTGTAAGGCATTTTTAAAATTAGGATCAAGGGGGGAGGGCCCGTTGTTCGTGGTAGTCCTGGGTTCTACAAGAAAGCAAGCTGAGCAAGCCAGGGGAAGCAAGCCAGTAAGTAACATCCCTCCATGGCCTCTGCATCAGCTCCTGCATCCTGACCTGCTTGAGTTCCACTTGTGACTTTCTTTGGTGATGAACAGCAGTGTGCAAGCTGAACAAACCCTTTCCTCCCCAACTTGCTTCTTGGTCATGATGTTTGTGCAGGAATAGAAACCCTGACTAAGACATATGTGGTGATCCCAACCATAAAATTACTTCATTTTTACTTTATAACTATAATTTTGCAACTATTATGAATCACAATGTAAATATCTGTTTTCCAGTGGTCTTAGGTGAGTTCTGTAAAAGGGTCATTTGGCCCCAAAGGAGTCATGACTCACAGGTTAAAAACTACTGCTTTAAAGCATACAGTTCAATTGTTCAACTGTATTCATAAGCTTGTATGGTTATCAACACAATATAAGAACATTTTTACCATTATAAATTCCCACCCTAAAGTTTTGTCATGATGGCACACACTAGTTATTCCAGCACTGACAGGCCTGAGGAAGAAGGGTGTTGAATTTGAGTCATGCCTGGGCTACATAGTGACATCCTGCCTTTGAAAACAAATACATAATGGTAAGTAACTAATGGACCAAGCCAAAAATAAAATAAAAAAGAGAGATTTACATGACTTTGTACCTTTTAATAGTCACCTCTTACACTGATTTTCCCCAATACATTCAATTAACATTCAGCTGTTAATTTGAATTCTGTTTTTGTAACTTTGCCTATTCTGAGTATTTCATAACACAAAAACTTAAACTATATGGTATTTTTATGTGGCTTCTTTTTCTTAATACAGTGGTTCTCACTCTTCTGCATGCTACAGGTCTTTTAATACAGGTCTTCATGTTGTGGTGATCCCCAACCACAAAATGATTTCATTGCCACTTCATAATTAAAATTTTGTTATGGTTATGAATTGTAATGTGAGTATCTGATATGCAGGATATCTGATTTTGCGACCCCAAAGGGGACATGATCCACAGGTTGAGAACTGGTTATTTAACAGGTATTTTTGAGTTTTATGCCATTGTATGTAACAGTACTTTATTCTCTTTTCCTGTTTGAATATTTTTCTGAGTTGATAGATCATATTTGATTTATATGACCATTAGCTGGTTGGTATTTGGCTTGTTTTTATCTTTTGTTTACCATAGCTATAACATTTTTTTAAGAAATGTTATTATTGTATAGTGTACATGTGTTTTTCCTGCATTCATGTTTGTATACCATGTGGATGCAGTATCCTCAAAGACCTGAGGATGGTTTTGTATTTGTTAGAATTGGATTTACAAGTGGTTGTTAACCATCATATTGGAGCTGGTAATCTAACCCGGGTCCTCTCAAAGAGCATACTTTTATAATTTTTTATTTATTTATATTTTAGATGTCATCCCCTTTCCCCACTTCCCCTTCCTAGAACCCCCTATGCCATCCCCACTCCTCCTTTTTGCTTTTATACCATTTTAATTACAAGGAAGTATTAAGGTCAGTTCTAGGTTGAGGAACTAGCAATACAATAAGATGCAAATAGTCCAGGAACAAGAAAGACAATAAACACAAATAGTCAAAGAACAAGCAAGGCTATAAACAAAGTTCCTTGAACATTCCCGTGATCACTGTTTCTAAGGGCTTATCAGGATGACCCAAATATCTGAGTTTACTTCCCTGTCCTAGCCCAAAGTCATTTTTATGTCTGAAGCCTACTTCATTGCTCTAGCCTAAGATTTAGATTCCTGCCTGAAATTCTTCTTTGTTCTAGCCTAAGATTTAGATTCCTGCCTGAAATTCTTCTTTGTTCTAGCCTAAGATTTAGATTCCTGCCTGAAATTACTTCTTTGTTCTAGTCTAATGTCAGAGTCCTGCTTGAAGCCTACTTCCTTGTCCTTGGCCAATGTTGTATTTCTGCCAAGTAGCTCATTTCCTTGTCCTTAGCCCATGTCAGATTCTTGTCAAGCAGCCCCAGAAGCTCTATGCCTCTCCCTTTTTTTATTTCAGTAATAAGACTGAGCCTGTCTTAGGTCATTCTGACAAGAATGCCTTCCTTACTCGTCATGGAATATGCATTATCCAAAGCAATGAACTTATGACTTAAGTTGGTGAGGCTCTGTGCAGAATCTTACCCGTCCTTGGCTTGCCAGCCTGTTAGTTTAATAACTCTGTCTGGGGGATGCATGTTTAGGTTCAAGCCATGTACTTTGGCTGCCAACATGTTGATGTTGTTAAAGAAAAGCTTTAACACAATGAGCAGAAATATAAGTATTCCAAGAACAAAAAGAGCTAGCATTATCAAGTTCAATATGCCATTATTGAAGCTTGACCAAGTGTTAGAACATGTGTTAAGGCTCTTTTAATTGTCAAGTTAAAATTACTTTTGTTTCTTCTACAGTATTTAATGTAAGATGCATTGATTGTATACTTTTTAATTGTGTTAACGTTTTGAAATCTGCCATGTCATTTATGGAGGTCTATCAATCAGCTTTTGTCTTATTGCCCTGAGTATCACAGAACTTGATATTCTGAAAAAAAGCTTGCAAGTACTGAAAGAAATGAGTCAGGCTTTAAGCAGAAGCAAGAGGGTAGTGGCCTTGATTATTGCTGGTATAACAGCTTTAATTACATTAATTGCTAGCACCACTGCTTCTGTAATTGCTTTGACACAAGACGTTAAGACAGCTACTTTTGTTAATCATTTAGCAAAAAATGTTACTAATGTGTTGAATATTCAAGGGGATTTAGATAGGCATTTGGAACAAGGGATTGATACTCTTTATCCTATTCAAATTATTTGAAGAAGTCTCGTAGTTTATGAGTAAGGAGCCATCTTGAGTGTCATGCCAAATACCATGGGATTCGTGTTAGTTCTAAAATTTATTGTGGTAGTCATTATAATTAGGAAAAAGTTTAAAGACACTTGTAGTGTATTTGGCATAATTCTCACACCTCTCTGGATGTTTTAACTTTGCATAATGAGCCTATGAATGTAAAGAATGCTGCTTTGCTGAGCGTTGATGCGGCAGATTGATGATAAAATTACCCATGGCTTGAGGTCAGTATTTCTATTTTAGTCAACCATACTTTCATTTATACTCTTAACAATTGAGCCATCTCTAACCCTGTTACAAAAAACATTAAGCAAATTTTAATTTTCTTTTGGTTATATACCTAGGAGTAACTCTATGGTAACTAAGAAGTCATCTATGGTAACTGTTAACAGTGAACAGGATCTTACCATGTAGTCCTGGCTAGCCTGGAATGCAGTCTATAGACCAACTCAGCCTTGAATTCACAGAGACAAATCTGTTCCTGCTTCCTGAGTTTTGGGATTAAATGTGTGAGCCATCATGCTCAGTTAAGTTTAATGCTTAGCTGTTGGACTGTTTTTCATAGTGACTCCAGTTTTCTATTACTACCAGTCGTGTGTGAGTTCTGATTGCTGCACATCCTCACCAATACTTGTTTGTATCTATCTCATAAACACTTTGAATTTCTCTCTTTTAGAAGTACAGGGTATCTCTTTGAGAAGGGGAAGGGGGCATTCTCTAACATAAAAATCAGCTGTTTGGTCTTTTTCCTCTTTCAACTTGTAATTAGATGCCATGTGTGAAAGCAAATTTTTTTTCCAATTTTTACATTTTGCAAATATTTTCTTCCTTTTCAAATATTTTTTTGTCGTAAGACAAATATGTCATCATTCTAGTTTGGTTTCATGATGGAGATTAAATGCATGTATCAGTCTATCATCTTTAAGTGTTGATCATTTATTCTTATTTGAATTAGATTATTTGTTGTATTTTATTTACATTCAGTAGAAGGCTGTATATCTTAGTTAGGTATAGCCCCCTCCCAGTCTTCTTGTGTTATACACACTCCATATGCACATTCAATCTAACCACCCCCCTCTTTTCTTAACTATGGTCCCTCCACTGTTCCCAGGACCCAATGTCATGACCCCTATATTTATAATGGCAGCAAGCCAATTACTGAATGAAATACAGCACCAGTTGATGAAGTCTGTATTTTTCTTGCGATCTTAAAAAATACTCTGTTCTCATACCCAGTCAGATTTATATTTAGCACAACCTATTTCTTGTCTAGGCCTTTGCCTATGGAGCTGGTCTTTTATTAATGTTCTTGGACAGATTGAAGAACATTTTAATCATTCTAACCTGTTGTCACTTCCTACATTCTCAAATTTTATGCAGTTTATACCAATGTGCATTTATATGTGGAAAACTTTTAGACTTTGAAATGCTGTAATTTCTACCTCTGAAATCCTTTCTTCTTTCTTTCCTTCTTTCCCTCCCTCCCTTTGTTCCTCTCTCCTTCCTTTCCCCCTTTCTTTCCTTGTCTTCTTTCTTTTTCTTTTTGAGTTAGGGTCTCTGTATTATGTAGCTCTGGCTGGCCTGGAATTCACTATGTAGACCAAGCTGGCTTTGAACTTATAGAAATCTACCTTCTTCTTTCCTCTTGAGTGCTGAATTATAGGTATGTGCCCTCAGATTTTTAAAATAGTATTCAGTTTTTCAGTTATATTATTTCTCTTGATTTTCATACTGTATTCAACAGTGATATTTCTGATACATATTCCTTAATATTTATAAAAGATTCATGTCTGGGGACTACTCAGAGAACTCTTGGGACTTGGCATTTCCATAGGTACATGTCTGTTTATTTTTTATTAAAATTGCTAAAAAATTTTAAAATACATACATACATACATACATACACACACATATACATGTATATGTATACATATATGTATTGTATTTCTTGCAACCAGAGATATGGATGATTGTGAGTCACTATGTGGATGTTGGGAACTTAACCCTGGTCATCTGGAAAAACAGCAAGTCCCCTTACCTCTCACCCATCTCTTCATCCTTGGTATATGTCTTTTAAAAATAAATTATTAAAATTTATTAAAATTTTAATATTTAAAATTAAAGTAATTCTATATGGAATTTTCATAAAGATTTTGTTTGATTCCTGTGTCATCTCTACATGTCTTAATTTAATATTTATTGATCATTATCTCAGAGATAGCTGCATGACTCTGCCTCCATAGTGCTAAGATTAAAGGCTTGTGCCACTGTACCCAGGTGATCATTATTTTTTATTAATTAATTAATTAACATCCCAAACACTGCTTTTGGTCCCTTTATCACTGAGTCTCTTCCCTCATCCCCTTTTCCTCTGAGAGGGTAGGACCCTCCCTGAATTTTCCCCACCCTAGAATATCTAGTCTCTTCCAGATTAGATGCATCCTCTCCCTCTGAGATCAGACAGGGCAGCCATGAAGACTGAGCTGCCTGTCTGCTACATATGTACCAGGGGCCTGGTTCCAGCTCATGTATTTTCTTTGGTTGGTAGCTCAGACTCTGAGGATTCCTAAGGGTTCAGGTTTGTTGACTCTTTTGGTCTTCCTGTGGAGTTCTCATCTATTTCAGGGCCTTTAATACTTTCCCCAACTCTTCCTTAAGTGTTTCCGATCTCCATCCAGTGTTTGGCTATGGGTATCTGCATCTGTTTTAGTTAGCTGATGGCTGGGTGGAGCCTCTCAGATGACAGTTATGCTAGGCTCCAGTCTGCAAGCATTACAGAGTATCATTAATAATGTCAGGAACTGGTACTTGCTCGTGGGATGGGTTTCAAGTTGGACCCGTTATTAATGTTGGCCTTTCCTTCATTCTCTGCTCTATCTCTGCATTTATTTTAGATGGGACAAATTTTCAGTCAAGAGTTTTGTGAGTGGATTGGTGTCCCTATCCTTCTACTGGGGATTCTGCCTGGATACAGAAGGCAGTTTCTTCAGATTCCATGTCCCCACTGTAAGGCATCTTGGCTAAGGTCTCCTACATTGACTCCCAGGAGCCTCTCCTATCCTAGGTCTCTGAGACTTCCTAGAGATTTTTGCCTCATCCCACCCCTGGCAGTTGCAGATTTCCATTCATTCTCCTGACCCTCTGGAACTCTCCCCTGTCCCTCTTCATAGCTGATCCTGCCTCCCCATTCCCCTCTCACTACCTGTTTTACCTAGTTCTTTCCTTCCATCTGGCTCCTATAACTATTTTGTTTCCCCTTCAAAGTGTGGCTCAAGCATTATTGCTTGTGTCTTTTTTCTTCTTTAACTTCTTTGGGGGTCTTTGGGGTGTATCATGAGTATTTTGTACTTCACAGCTAATATCTACCAGTGAGTTCATACCATGCCTGTACTTGTGGGAATGGGTTACCTCACTCAGAATATTTTCTAGTTCCATCCATTTGCCTGCAAAATTTATCATGTCTTTGTTTTTAATAACTGTATAGTATTCTATTGTGCAAATGAACCACATTTTCTGTATTCATTCTTCAGTTGAGGTACATTTGGGTTGTTTGCAGATTCTGGCTATGAATAAGGCTATTGTGAACAAAGTGGGGCATGTGTCCTCAGAATATGGCGGAATAGATTTTGGGTATATGCCCAGAAGTGGTATAGCTCTGTCTTCAGGTAGAACTATTATCAATCTTCTGAGAAATCAGGAGATTGGGTTCCAGAGTGGTTGTCCAAGTTTGCAGTCTCACCAGCAATGAAAGGGTATTCTCCTTTCTCCACATCCTTGCCAGCATATGCAATCACTTGAGTTTTTGATCTTAGCCATTCTGATGAGTGTAATGTGGAATGTCAGGGTTGTTTTGATTTGCATTTTCCTGACCACTAAGGATGTTGAGCAATTGAGAATTCACTGTTTAGTTTTGTGCCCCATTTTTTAATTTGGTTATTTTGTTTTTTAGAATTTAGCTTCTTGAGCTATTTATATATTTTGGATATTAGCCTTCTATTGGATGTAGAGTTAGTGAAGATCTTTTCCCATCTGTAGACTGCCCATTTCTCCTATTGACAGTGTCCTTTGTACAGAAGCTTTGTGGTTTCATGAGGTCCCATTGATCAATTGTGGATATTAGAGCCTGAGCCATTGGTGTTCTGTTTGGGAAATTGTCTCCTGTACCAATGAAGGGTATTTCCCACTTTTTCTTCTATTAGGTTTAATGTATCTGGTTTTATGTTGAGGTCCCTGATCCACTTGGGCTTGACTTTTGTACAGGGTGATAGGTATGGATCTATTTGAATTCTTCTACATGCGTAGATCCTGTTAGACTAGCACCATTTGTTGAAGATGCTTTCTTTTTTTCCATTGTATGGTTTTGCCTTCTTTGTCAAAAATCAAGAGTCCACAGGTGTGTGGGTTTATTTCTGGGTCTTCAATTCTATTCTATAAATTGACCTGTCTATTTCTGTACCAATACCATGCATCATCATCATCATCCTCATTATTGCTATATAGTATAGCTTGAGGTCAGAGATGGTGATTCTTCTCAGAGTCCTTTTATTGTTTAGGATAGTTTTGTCTATCCTGGGTTCTTTGTTTTCCATATGAAGTTGAGAATTGCTCTTTGAAGGCCTATAAAAATTGTGTTGGAATTTTGATGGGGACTGCATTGAATCTGTAGATTTGTTCATTATCTTTTTTATTTATTTTTTTAATTTTTTTAAAATTTTATTTAATATTTTATTTACATTTAAGATGCCATCCCCTTTCCCTATTTCCCCTCCCTAGAACACCCCTGTCCCATGCCCCCCCTTTCCTTTTTGCTTTTATACAATTTTTTTAAATGTTAACCAAAGGATTTATAAGTTTGGTAATGCTCAATCAGAGGTGTAACCCAATACCCAACCTAGATATAAAAACCATCTTTGACTGGTGGAGACCTGTGAACATCTGCCTCCATGCCCCTTCTCTCTTTCTCTCTCTCATCACCTAGCTTCTCCTCTCCTTCATCTTCTCTCCTTACTCTGTTCATTATCTTTTAATGACAGGAATGCCAACGAAAATTGAAACATCGACTTGGTCTGGATTCCTATTTGCTCAAACCTGTTCAACGAATTACTAAATATCAGTTGCTTTTAAAGGTAATTACATGAAGTGTTTGCATGGTTCTTTACTTAAAAAATTATTTTATGTATATGAATGTTTTACCTGCATGTGTGTGTAGCTTGTGTGTGCCTTATACCTATGGAGGCCAGAAGAGAACATCAGCATTATAGCCTGTTCTGAGTCACCATGTGGGAACAGAGAACCCAGGTCCTCTACCAGAGCAGCCAATGCTCTTAATCAACGAACCATCTTTCCAGCCCCTACTTGTTTATTTGTTTCATTTACTTATTTTTTGAATCAGATCTGGTAGTCATTTAAAAGGAAGTGGCTGACTAGGAAGAACTTGCAACACGTTGAAGGAGAGCAATGGCCAGATTTAACTGTATGATTTTGCAGTGTGCTCTTTTATGTTATTGTACAAATGTCATGTACAAGGTGATTAAGCTGTGATATATGGAGTATTAGCTCTTGATCCCCCATATAATTTCTGTATGAATTTAAGCATAATATTTTATGAAAGAATTTTTCATATGCTTACTTATTTTGATATTATATTTCCTATTGATCTTTTCAATGAAAAATGCAAATGGCATTCCTCTGGTTCATTTGGAAAAAGATAGTAGAATCTGTATCTTGTATAAATACAATATTGCTTCTTTTAAAATGTGTTTTATGATACTATATGCATCATAATTAACAACTTATTGTATTTAGAGGAGGAAAACTTGTATAATTGCTTTGAACACTAATCTCTGATGTCTCTTTGTAGCTGTTGGTCTTTAGCTCTAAACACATTGAGTGCCCTTTGTTTTATACTTTTTCCTCATTATTCTACTTCTTCCCCAATTTTGACATTGTTATTAAACAGAATGTTAATGTGACAGACAATATGAAAGAAATTACTCTAAAAATGACAGAATCTTTGGATTACTGCTCAAAAGCATATTAGCTTTAAAAATTGTAATGTGACTAACATTAAGTTTAACTCTTGACTTCTAATTAAGGAGCTTTTAAAGTATAGCAAAGAAGGTGAAGGAACTGCTAAATTAAAGGAGGCACTTGACTCAATGCTGGAACTGCTGAAGTCAGTGAATGACTCCATGCATCAGATTGCGATCAATGGCTATATTGTAAGTAAAGTTTAGAGATTGTTGGAATTGGGCGGGGGGCAGTAAACTTGTCAAAAAACCTTCTTTTATCTACTGGATTTAATTGGGAAATATCACATAAGAGGCAAACAAATGAGGATAAAATATACGCATTCTTATTGATAATGCTAAGTGGAGAATTGGCTGCAGGTCAGCAACCAAATGTAATTTTATGATATTTTCCTGATCTATAGCAGCATGCCATCAAATCTGGAACTTAGGAAATTTGGCTTGAATAGATGCTTATGTCAGCTAAGCAAATACAATGTCCCTGAATTGCTGCTTACCCTAGTCTAGAATAGGTATGAATAAAAGTGTCAAGTCTTTAAGGCTTGCCACCTTTCTCTCAATCGGTTCCATCCAAAGAGAAACTCATGTACCAATCAGAACTGAGGAAGAGATATGAGCATTGCTGTGTACCCCATTTTTAATTGGGTTGTTTGGGCTGTTGGTATCTGACTTCTTCAGTTCTTTAAGAATTTTGGAATTAGCCCTGTGTCAGATGTAGGATTGGGGAAGATTTTGTCCAATTGACAGTGTCCTTTGCCTTACAGAAGCTTTGTAGTTTCATTAGGTCCCATTTATCAATTATTGATATTAGAGCTTGAACCATTGGTGTTCTGTTTGGGAAATTGTATTCTGTACCAATGCATTGAGGGGGTATTTCCCATTTTCTCTTCTATGAGATTTAGTGTTTCCAGTTTTATTGAGATTTTTGATCCCTTTTTACTTGACTTTTGTAACAATCACTGGTCATTAATATCTCTCAACTCAATGATATCAATTCGCAAATAAAAAGACACAGGCTAACAGAATGGATGTGAAAACAGGATCCATCATTCTGCTGTATACAAGAAACACACCTCAGCCATAAAGATAGACATTACCTCAGAGTAAAGGGCTGGAAAAAAAGTTTTCCAAGCAAATGGCAGTGTTCTTTATCTTTCCGTTTTGTGGACTAGGGAGGAGTATTGGCATTAGTTCTTTGAACATCTAGTAGAAATCTGCACCAACACTATCTGGCCCTGGGACTTTTTTTTGGTTGGGAGACTTTTGATGACTACTTCTATTTCCTTAGACATTATAGGGCTTTTTAAAATAGTTTACCTGATCTTGATTTATCTTTGAGATGTGGTATCTGTCTAGAAAAATCACCCATTTCATTAATCACCCATTTTTTAATTTTGTTGAGTATACAGGCTTTTGATGTAAGACCTCATGATTCTTTGAATTTCTTCAATGTCTCTTGTTAGGTCTTCCTTTTTATTTATGATTTTGTTCATTTGGATATTGTCTCTGTCTTTTGGTTAGTTTGGCTAAAAGTTTGTCTATCTTGTTGATTTTCTCAAAGAATCAGCTCTTGCTTTTGTTGATCCTTTGTACTGTATTCTTTTTCTCTAACTGATTCATTTCAGGCCTGATTTTGATTATTCCTATATGTAGGAAGCCGCTGTTAACGGTGATATAATCTTCCATTTCAAGATGGCGCTGGCCTCGTGTCTTCTCCAGATGTAAACAATTATCTGCGCAGCTGCTAAGGCAGGGAGCGCACCAAAGTCACTGCCAATCCCGAGGCATAATATTGGGTGGTGAGCGAACAGCCAATCAGAAGTGAATAAGTCACTCTAGGCTGTATTTAAGCTAGGCCCCTTCCGGATCTCAGCCCTTCCGTCCTTCCGCCCTTCCGCGTCCTTCCGCGTTTTCCACATGTGTGATACAGAGTAAAAAGTCCTCATTTTGCAGTAACTACCCAAATTGTGTCTCTCATGTTTCTCTTCCACCCGCGTGGGGCAACACCGGAGGGGCGTGCGTTAGATCTATATACTTTTCTCCAGGGTATTTGCTTCTTGTTTTTTCTTTTAGAGCTTTCAGGTGCACTTCTAAATTGTTGGCATGAGAACTTTCTAATTTTCTTATAAAGGCACTTAGTGCTATGAATTTTCCTTTTAGCACTGCTTTCATTGTGTCATAAATTTGAGTATGCTGTGCCTTCATTTACATTGAAATCTAGGAAGTCTTTAATTTCTTTCTTTTGTTTCTTCCATGACTGAGTGATTATTAAGTAGAGAGTTGTTCAATTTCCATGAGTGTGTAAGCTTTCTGGTGTTTTTTTGTTGTTGTTGAAGTACAGCTTCAATCCATGGTCTTCCAATAAGATACAAGGTGTTATTTCAGTTCTCTTTTATCTCTTGAAGCTTCTTTTGTGACCAATATATGATCAATTTTAGAGAAGTATCCACAAGATGCTAGAAACAATGTATATTCTTTTATGTTTGCATGAAATATTGTATAGATGTCTGTTAGGTCCATTTGATTCATAGTGTCTGTTAGTTTCATTATTTCTCTGTTTAGTTTTTGTGTGGATGACCTGCCAGATGGTGAGAGTTGGGTGTTGAAGTCTCCCTCTATTAATGTGTGGGGTTCAATGCACTATTAAAAGCTCTAGAAATGTTTCTTTTACAATTATGGTTACCTTTGTCTTTGAGGAATAGATGTTCAAAATCGAGATATCACTTGGTAGATTTTTTTCTTTGAGTATGAAGTGTCATTCCCTGTCTATTTTGATTAATTTTGGTTAAAATTCTATTTTATTAGATATTATTATGGCTACTCCAGCTTGCTTCTTGGGAGCATTTGCTTGGAAAACTTTTTTCCAGCCCTTTACTCTGAGGTAATGTCTATCTTTATAGCTGAGGTGTGTTTCTTGTATACAGCAGAATGATGGATCCTATTTTCCATCCATTCTGTTAGCCTGTGTCTTTTTATTTGGGAATTGATATCATTGATGTTCAGCGATATTAATGACCAGTGATTGTTAATTTATTTTGATGTTGGTGGTGACAGTGTGTGTTTGTGTGTGTTTGCGTGCACGCATGCACAGCGTTTATACTTCCCTTGCTTTTGCTAGTATGGAGTTACTCATTTCTTGTATTTTCTTGGATGTAGTTGTCTTCCTTGGGTTGGAGTTTTACTTCTAGTTCTTTCTGTAGGGCTGGATTTGTAGATATATATTGTTTGAATTTGGATATGTCTTGATATATCTTGTTTTCTCCATCTATGGTGATTGACAGTTTTGGTGGGTGTAGTAGTCTAGGTTGGTATCTACCATTGTTTAGAGATTACAAGATATCTGTCTAGGTCCTTCTAGCTTTTAGAGTCTCTGCTGAGAAGTCTGGTGTAATTCTGATATGTCTGCCATTGTATGTTACTTGCCCCTTTTCTCTTACTACTTTTACTTGCTACTTTTAATTTTCTTTCATTGTTCTGTACAATTTATATTTTAATTATTATGCAGTGGGAGGGTTTTCTTTTCTTATCTATCCTGATTGGTGTTCTATAAGCTTCTCGTGTGTTTATAGACATCTCTTTCTTTAGTTTGGGAATATTTTCTTCTACGACTTTGTTGAAAGTATTTTCTAGGCTTTAGAGTTGGGACTCTTCACCTTTTTCTAGTCCTATTACTCTTATGTTAGGACTTTACATGGTAGCTTAGATTTACTACATGTGTTGCATCAGGAATTTTTTAGATTTAACATTTTCTTTGACTGATGCATCAATTTCTTCTATTTTATATTCTATGCCTCAAATTCTCTTTTCTGTCTCCTGTATTCTGTTGGTGATGCTTGCATCTGTTGTTCCTGTTCTCTTCCCTAGGTTTTCTATCTCCAGTATTTTCTCCATTTGTGTTTTCTTTATTGCTTCTATTTCCATTTTCAGGTCTTGCAGTTTTATTTCCTTCACCTGCTTAATTGTATTTTCCTTTATTTCTGTAATGGATTTATGTGTTTCTTCTTTAAATGTCTCTACTATTTGTTTTGTATTTTTTAGGGAGTTTTATTTGCTTTCTTTTTAAAATCTGTATCATCTTTATAAGATTGTATTTAAGGTCATTTTTTGTGATTCGGTTATGTCATGATATCCAGGACGTGTAGTAAGGTAGCTGTGCTCGGAAGGTTTCATATTGCCCTGGTTTCAGTTGATTGTGTTGTTTTGATGGCCTTTAACCATTTGGATGGCTTTGTTCCCTGGATATTCCTTTAAAGGTATGTATTGGGATGGTGGGTAACCTCGATGGTTCTGGTATGACAGGCCTCTGATTGGCATCCTTTGGCTGTATGGTTCTAGATCAGCAGGTCTGTATGATTCAGGATCTGCAGGTCATTATGGTTATGGAGCTGCAGATCTGTAGGGTTCAGGATCCACAGATTTGATGAGGTGTACTAAGAATGGTGGGAGAATAGAGGTCCTCAGGTGGTAGCTGACTGCTCAGGGCTGCTGAGGATGCTCCAGAGGAGTCAGCAAGCAGGGAAGATGGATTGGGGAAGGGAAGGTAGCCTGTATGGTTCAGGATCTCCAGGTCTGATGAAGGTGGATGGAGAAGTGAGGGGAGAATGGAGGTCTCTGGGCATAGTAGACTGCTCAAGGTACCTGGGCATGTCCCAGAGGACTCAGTGAGTAGGGCACCTGTTTGGTTTTTTTTTTTTAAAGAGAGACAGAAAGGTTGTGAATCTAGATGGAGGGAATGTGGGGAGGATCCTAGAGGAGTTTGGAGAGTGGTAACTATAATCAGAATGTACTGTATGGAAAAAAAACCCTCTTTTTAATTAAAAGGGGGTTGAGCAGTAGGTTATACCCCTAACATTCATGATACTATTATATCAATTTGCATATCCTGCCATTCTAATCATTACTGTAGGTCACATGGTTCACAGCTGGTTAATGCCAATTGACTATTCCCATAGCAGCCTGCATAGTACTTTCTGGTACTATGAGTGTTAACTTGTAAGGGGCAATAAAGTCTTATGTGACAATTTTTTTTTAAATTAAAGCATACAAAATGTGCTTTAGAATATTAATATGTCAGGATGTTGATGTTTGACAAATGAATATAGCTCTGCCTTCTATAAACTGGCTTTGATTTTTTTTTTATTTTAGGGAAATATGAATGAGCTGGGCAAGATGGTTCTTCAAGGTGCTTTCAGTGTTTGGCTAGGGCACCGGAAAGGCGCTACAAAAATGAAGGATTTTGCACGGTTCAAACCCATGCAGAGACACCTCTTCTTGTATGAAAAAGCTGTTATGTTTTGTAAGAGGCGTTTAGAATCTGGAGAAGGTGCTGATAGATACCCATCGTATAGTTTTAAGCACTGCCTAAAAGTAAGAAACCTCACGTTGTATAATACAATATGGTCTTGTATGTATTCCATTTTGAATACTTTTTTCCCTCAATGAATAGGTTCTATACCTTAGCTGCAATCTTCTGTTTAAAAGAATTAAAAAAAAAACAGTGCTTGCATGTTCGTGTGTGGGTATAGGCACATGTGGGCTACAGTGGTACACTGGAGTTCATAGGACACATAAGGTCTTGGTTCTCACTTTCCATCTTGTTTGAAGTAAGGTGTTCTATTGCTCACTGCTTTGCACACTAGTTGGCCCAAGAGCTGCTGGGGATTCTACCTGCCACCTTGCCGTGGGAACACTAGAATTATGAGCATGTACTAGCATATCTAGTTTCACATGAGTTTTGGGAGTCTGAAATCAGGAAAAGGGATTGGGCCCAGGTGCTGAGTGTTAATTCAACTCTCTCATCAATGTACTCCTATCACCTATGAGCTCATCTAATGGTATTGGGTAAAATTTTAGTCTTGTTATCATGAAGCCATTGTTATAAGAGAAACAAAGTCTAAAGTGTTTCCCCCTCCTGCTCACTGCAGTTTGTTTACAAATGAAGACTTCTTGTGCTTAGCACGTCCCTGCCTTTCCTTCTTTGTCCGTTTCTACACTCTTTAGCCCCATGCTTTCTGGGTATCCAAAGTTACCTACCTACAGCTAGAGCTCTCCCATACACATTCTGGGCTATTCATTGAAATTGTTTTATTCTCTCTAGAACTCAAACTACCATTGTGTCCTGACATTAGTCTTGTGTTAAAATCAGGATACCATTGTTTTTGTAAGTCATTAGCAGCCCAGCAATACTTCCAATTCAGATAAGGCTATACATTCGTAAATTTGTTCATAGAATAATTGGAAGACAGACAAATTTTACCTTCAGTTTTTCAGTCACTATCATTTTATTTTTTTTCCTCATAGTTGTTTTCCATGAGTGGTTTCTTTCATAGCTGGCTTTTCCAGGATAGTTGAGAGTTGATGTAATTTTAGTTGTACTTTTCTTGATGGGCCTGTCATGGGCTTAAGGACTTAGTGTAAGAAGCCAACCTTATAAGCAGGCCCTGCTTTTAATTTTCCTCATATTAGTCAGCTGCCTCTAGCTGCCTCTAGCAAAATTCCTACCCAGGGTCATCCCATTGTCTGTGTTCTATTCAATTCTGAATCTACAGTAGCCCCATGTATCTTTAAAACTCCAACCACTTCCATCACAAGTGCATGGTTACTCTTTTAATATAGTCTACCTCTATATATCTGTGCTATTTATGACTGTAATAAACATCCACTGAGAACCAAAGCAATCAAATCTGAGAGGTTTTAGATCTTTCCATCTATATCTGTGCTTCTCAAAAAAAGGTATTTTTATCTTTCTAGGCATGTTTGACATAAACCAATTTGATGCACATTCTGTTTGTGGGGTGACCTAGTGACTACATAATGCAGAATTTCTTGTTTGTATTGATTTTCTGTTTCATTTTAAATTTGATGCAATGATAGGCATGCCAGTGGAGTGTTTCTGAAGTTCATTAAAGTAAAGAAGGACTAATGAGGTAACAGAGCCAGAAGGATTACAATAGTTACCATGGAAACAAAAGGAAGAATTGATGCAGGAAACATTTCAATGGAAGGCAGACATAAGGGCTTAGTTACCAGATACAGAAAATAAATACTACTTGACATTTAAGAGAAGAAAATCTGTCTGTTTTTTTTTTTTTTTGTTCTGAGATATAATTGTATCTTTAATAGAAAAGAATTAGTGATGCCTGCAAAATTTTAGATGACGATTCCTGGGGAAATGGTGATGCTGCAGACTAAGAACGATGGCAGTTAGACATTTCTTAGGTCTCATTATGTTTATTTCCTTTTGCTTACTCGTCATGAAAGTCTATCATTAGTGGTCAGTGTGCTACTAAACAAAGCTGAACAACTGCTCTCCCCTGAAATGGATTCTTTTCTTCATTTTATCACACCAAGATGGAATTAAACAGCTTTATTGTATTTTCTAATGACTTTGTACTATAATATAAGCATTTAACATTCACAGGAAAGCCATATGTCTGGTCACAGTAATCAGATAAAGAGATGTGGCCTCTTCAGATCCATCGGATTGGATGCTTGCTTATCATCATCAACTGATGTTTTAATTTAACACATACACATATAGTGCTAACTTTGTGTCAGATAAGCATGATTTGATTTCCAGGGAAATCTCCAAATGCATTTAATCAATTATGATGTGCTGTATATATTAGAATTGGAAAACAGTAATTCAGTTGCAATTCAAATATGGGAAAGGATGGGAAGCAAAGCCATAACTTTAAAACTTCTTTTGGTCTAGGGAGAAGAGTTAATGAGCTTGTCATTTAAATGTAAGATTTGGAGTTCAGATCACTAGCACCCATGTAAAATGCTATGTGGGTATGGTTGCCCATTGTAATCTCAGCTCTGGGGGATCCCAACAGTATGCTGTGTAGTTAGACTAGCTCTATCAGGTGAACTCAAGGTTCAGCAAGAGACTGTGCATCACAAAATAATGTGGAGAAGTATTGTTAAAGATATCTGACATCAGCCTCTGGCCTCCACACAGGTACATACGTATATACATGTACCCACTTACTTGTGAACATACATACATGAGTGCATACAACCCCACAAAACATATGATCTTGAGTATGTTGTTTAATAATATATATCTTTATATCAAATCTATGAAATGCTTTCCCAATTTTAGAGCTGAAAAAAAAATGGAATTTGAGAAAACTTCAGGACCTTACACTAAGACACATGGCTGATGACTGCTCGTGATAGATGGAGGTCTAGTCTGGCCTTCTCTGATTCTGAAGTCTGTATGTCAGCTACATATTGTTCTATTTAGACAGTCATATGATGAAACATAATTCATTTTTGAAAGATTGAGCATAAGTATTCATATATCATAATATTTGAGCAGAGATAGAGTGGTATAAGAAGGATAGATTTGGAAACATTTGAAAGTAACTTTAGATTGCATTCAAGGGGTTGTCAGAGGCTCTTTAGTTAGTAGAGTTGAGTTGCATTTCTCTGTATAACTGTTTTCCTTTACCTTAATGAAGGAATCTCATAAGCACTATGTTTAATATCTGTTGGCTTTAATTATGGTCATTTTGGGGGTTCTTACATGGATCAGTATGATATTTCTTCTGACACTTAGGAGGGAATTGAAAGAAAAGAGGAAAGGCAGAGAAGAACTTAAAGATATTACACAAGGGAGTGAAGTTATACCACATGGAATTAACCAACGTTGTACAATACACAAGTTTTACTAGTGGTGAGAAGGTTATTTATCACTCTTTCAGCTTAGGTATTTTGTTCACTGTAGAGGATGAAGGATTGGTGGGAATAGAAAAACCTTTGTGAACTTGGCTGGGTCTTCCCTGACCCACAAATTTGCTATTTATATCTCAGAGAATCAATTTGTAAGATCAAATTGATGTGTCGATAATTACTTTAGGAATCAACAAAATTAATCAGTTACAGGTGGCTTTCCCCATTGACATTTAATTACTTTTACTTCTGATATAATTTTGTTTTAATATTGTATAGTTCATTTCTAGCAGAATTCAAGCTGCGTGGGTGTTCAGACAGATGACATTTATACCAATCACTGGAATGCAGCATAGCATCTGAACTCTGAGTGCATATTTCCACAAACACTTAAATCCTCATGTCTAAGACTATACTTTTCATTTCCATTTCCTTATTGAAAATAAAATGTATATTTTTGCTTAAGTGAGACATTCTGTTTCTTTTGGATTATGATAGAATATAGTGACTGAAATCCCATATTTGTAATGAAATGCTCAGAAAAAGTTTGATTTGTTATAGATGGAAGAAGCTGGCATCACAGAACATGTGAAAGGTGATAACCGCAAATTTGAAATATGGTATGGTGACAAGGAAGAAATTTACATTGTTCAGGTTGGTTATTCTTCTGGAAACCACAGTTGGCATTAATTAATTAATTTAAAATTTATAACCCATCAATTTCAATTTATTTCTGGGCATGGGGTTATCTATTGGAGAACCTACCAGAAGCCTCAATCTTAAGGAAAACTCTTTACTTCAGAAACGAATCCAGTAACCATCTATTGGTCCTCAGTTAGGAATTCATAGCCCTTCTCACTCCATATTGGAACACTGGCTGGCTTGGTCTTGTGAGGTCTTGTGGAGGCAACCACAGCTGTTCTGAGTTCTTGAGTGCAGGAGTCCTATAATGTCCAGAAGACCGCTTTGCTTTGGTCTTCCCTAACCTCTGGATCTTATGGTTTTTCTGCTTCTTCTTCTGTGATAGTTTCTGAGCCATGAAGAAGGAGTGTGATATAGATGTCATTTATGTCTGAGCACTTCACAGTCACTTAAAAGTGACCCTTTAAGCAGTTGCGAGCTTCTTTGTTAATCTTCAAACACTGCACAAATAAACATCTCTGAGTTCAGAGAGCTGCACTAGAGAGATATCAATTTAAATGGCAGTTTGATATTCTGTCCACTTAAAATAAAAGTAGTAGATTCACCCCTGGAGCCTATGAGCTCCCCAACCTTGGCAGTACTAGGCCTGTCCTTTTTCTAGGGGAGCATTCTTTAGATCTAATCAGAAAACAGTTGGTTACTCCCACAGCATTCATGCTAAGGATTTTAGTTGTGTGTATGTGTGGAGTTATGCATTTGTGCAGTGCTTTTGAAAACCTACAGACAGCAACAGATCCCCTGGAGCTGGAATTACAGGCCATTGTGAGCTATCAAAGTCTGGTCCTCTGCAAGAGCAGTGCATGCTATTAACCACTGAGCCATTTTTCCAGTATCAATATTAAGATTAAAAACTCTGGTTCAATCTACAACAGGTAGATTACAACTACCTATAATTCCAGCTCGAGGGGAATCTGAGTGTTTCTTCTGGCTTCCTTTGAAAGAACATAGTTACAATCCTAGGCAGGTGTATTCTAAGGACCACCTTTTTTTTAGGGAAGAGAAGACACTCAGAACATTTCATTAAGTCTCTGTTATGAGTTGTGGCTGATCCATACATTATCTGTTACAGATGTCCAGGATTTTTTATTTTGTTTTGTTAATTTTGTACTGAAAGCAGTGCATAATCTCTTCTTGGTTTGATTTAAGATATTATAGTAGGTACTATATAACAGACTTGCTTTATAAGTAATCAGAAAGTATTTAGGGAATCTGTCTTGTTAGTATCAATTTTTAAGATTATTATGTAATTGATTGTAATTTTGGAAATATTAGAGCTTCCTTTGATTTTACTAAAATTAAAACAACAAAGTGATAATATATATGTGTGTATGTGTTTATGTGTGTATGTATATATATATAAAACTATAATATATACATACATATGATAGATACATACATATATATACACACATACACACACACACACACACACACACACACACACACACACACACATATATATATATATATATATATATATATATATATATATATATATATGTTATTATTCTGTTCCTCAGGCAATTTTAGAGTATTTTCGACTATAATGTCTCATCTAATCTGATGGGTAATGATCAGCCTCCAAAATGATTTAAGAAGCAAAAGGGTAAAATTTGAATCTGGTGTTTTATAAGATGACTTATGTTTAATTGTGTTTGTTTTATTATAAAAGCATTATTTTTAAAAAGAAACATACTTTTCTGTTCTGTTTTAATTTTTAGGCTCCAAATATTGATGTGAAGATGTTATGGCTAAAAGAAATAAGAAAAATTTTGTTGAAGCAGCAGGAACTTATGACTGGTAGTTTTATTTTTCTTTTATAGAAAATAGATTTTTTTCATGTAATATATCCTGATTACGGTTTTCTTTCCTTCTACTTCTCCTAGTTTTTCTCCACCTCCTCTCCCTTCTAGATCCACATCCCCTTTCTTTGACTGGTAATTTCAAGTATGCATGCTTTATATGGAAAGGCACAATGATAACTTATTAGCTTGGATTTTGTGAAAAGTCTTTCTGAAAATGGGGCTGATAATTTATTAATGATGCAAGGTTTTATTAAACTTAAAAAAGTAACATTAAGATTCCGAGAGCTTTTTTAAAAAAAACTAGTTTAAACTCTAAGGTAAACCCTGGTTCTTCAGAACCAGTTGAGAATGAACAAGTTGTCAATTTCCAGGCCTTCCTGGAAGGCCACTATGAGAAGAACCTCAAAGAACTAGTATCCAGTAAAGTTGGGATGGAGAATTGGTTGCCTTTTGAATGTATACTTAAGAAAATAAGTCTCTCCCTCCCCCTCTCTCTAATGTGTATATACATGCTAGTGAATGTGATGATAGGTGTGTGTGTGGTATATATGTATATACTTGTGTATGTTACTATAGATATGTGCATGTATAGTATATGTGTATATACTTGTGTATGTGACTATAGATGTAAGTGTGTATAATGTGTATGTATGAGCTTGTGAATGTGAACATAGATGTATGTGTATGGTGTGTATATAAATGCTTGTGAATGTGAACATAGATATGTGTCAATATGATACATGTGTATATGCTTATATATGTGACTGTAGGGGTGTGTGCATGTGTGCCTGCATGTGTGCATGAGTGTGCATGCATGTTCCACAGTGAGCATGTGAGCATGTGGAGATCCAAGGACCATTGCATTCTACCTTGTTTGAGGGAGAACCTCTTTTCATTGTTCTGCTGCTGCAGAAGACAGGATTGCTAGCCCTGGAGCTTCCAGGAATTCTCCTTTCTCTGCCCTCTTTCTTACTGTATAAGTGCTGGGATCACAGACAGGTGCATAGTAGCCCATTTTGGGAAGGAGGTGTGCATATCAGTTTTAAGAATTCCAAACACAGGTCCTCATGCTTATGCAGAACCTGCTTTGCCCACTGAGCTGGCACCCCAGCCCCCAGATTGTACTTTTTAACTGAAGTAATACATGGTTTGGATTTTCCACATTCTAACTCAGACTGGCCTTCCTGTTTGTTGGTCAGTTCAAATCCCTGTGTGTGTGTTTCCATGTTCATCTGGTTCTGGCTCTGTCTCCCCCCAGCTCCCTCTTTCTCCTTCCTCCTAACTCCTGTGGTGTGTGTGTGAAAGTCATTAGTTTTCAAAGAAGTAAGAAGTATGACTTCTGAATGACACATAGGCTTTGTTTTATTCTACAGCTAAAAAACAGCGGGATCAGTTACAAGACCAGAACCAACTTTTTTCCCAGAAGCAGAATGCTGAGTAAGTGATCATTTCTTTCACAAATTTAAATTATATTTGTATTTATTTATTTCTCTTTATGTGCATAAATATTTTGCCTACATGTACATATGTGTACCACATGCATGCCTTTTGTTCAGGGAGGCCAGAAGAAGGTGCTGGCTTCCCTGCAACTTGAGCTACAGACAGGTATTAGCCATCAAGTTTTCTGGGAGCTGAACCTGGTTCCTCTGCAAGAGCAACAATCACTCCTAACCACTGAGCCATCTCTTCAGTGCCCTCCCCCCAGAAATACTATTCTTGCCAGGTTCTATTTGTTTGCTGTAAATAGCACAAAACAATGAATATCTTAGACAACCATCAGTGTTCTGTAATAGCAGTAACTCATCAGATAACATAAACACATTATTTTCTTAGGTATAAGACATATGTTAGACTTAAAATCTGAGACAGTATGTGATTTTTGTTGGGATCTCAAGGAGAACCAAACCACTTTAAAAGTCTTATTCTGGGAAGGTTCATGTTGTTCAGAATTGAAGACTTTATGTTTGTTGTATGCAGTAGTTGCTGAAACAGAAGCTGGTAGAAACATACTAGTGTGATTAGGTTAAAATTTTACCTACATATTTATACATACCTTACCTGATGTATTAAGATGAGAAGTCTTCAGATCAACACAGATTGTACACATTCATGCCATGAGTCTAGAAGGAAGCAGTGTATCTTTGCATAAAGGGAGCCTGCTGGCTCTTCATATTATCAACTATTACACAAACTTAAATAAGGGTACATCGGCTGTTGAAATAGTTTCTCAGCTTATTCTTAACACATATTATTGAGATAAGTTATTTTAATTTCTCATTTTTCTTAGACTATGCATAAGCTCACCTATTTTTTATGTGACTTTTTCAGAAGGCAAGAAGTAACTTTTTTAAATGCCAGAGGAGCCAGAGCAGAAGTGGAAAAAGCTGGTGCCATTACAGAGCTCAGGGAGGCAGCCGTGCTAGTTCAGGCAGAAGCAAATTCCGCAGGTATGTACCTATCTTGGTTGTCTGAAGATATGATTCAGAATTATGTGAGTTTTTAACTCCTGTTGCTAACTTGGAAAAAAATCTAGCCATGTGTTATTTTTGTATAAAGAAAAGATCTATTTTAAAAGGCTTTTATTTCTTGCACACAATAGAGCACTGTTTTTCAAAATGTGGGTCCTGGACCCATAACATGGTCAATTACCTGGGGATTTGGAGACAAGTTCACTGGGTTTCTCTACCTCAGATCTTTGGGTTTAAGGCCCAGCTACATGAATTTTGACGAACTTTGTATACAGAGCTGATTCGTGCTCAAGTCACAGGAATGAATGTAACACACATTCCCCAGCTTCAATGGACACACTGTCCATTTCCTGTTGTCTCTGAGACTAGAGCTGGGATATTTGCTTTCATATGAGAATTGTGCCATTTGAAATGATTTGACGCAAACCATTTGATTCACCAAATGTTAGTATGATCAGTACATCAGGAATTTTGTAGAGTTGCATCTACTGGCTAATTAAAATAAACACAGTTGCCATCTGTACAGTGCTAGGAAGGCAGATAATTCAGCAAACAATTAAAGTGGAATGTGGTTAAGTATCATATTATGGAGGTACAAGGTGTTATACAAGCATACAAGATCTCCTAAATAACTTTGGCAACAACAGCATAGACTCCCAAGAAATGCCACATACTCAGTACTTCATATAATAATCCTTAACACTACTAGTTGAGGAGAAACAAGTTATGATGACCTTATTCTTTGTTTGGTTCTTCATTTTGTGATTAGTTCCTCAGATCATTACGTTGTGATTCTTGATCCCAGCAACAATGTAAGAGCCTACCTAGTATGAATGCCTTCATTTGACAGGTATAGAAACCATATCAGAAAAGGTTGGCATAATTATTTCCAATGTAACATGAACAGTTTACTATGGCAAAGATGGGATTCTGAAGTTTGTGACTTAAATTTTGACCTAGTTTCTTTTCTGTTACTGTGATAAAATACCCTGGCAAAAACAATTTAGGGAGGAAAGTTTTTTTTTTTTAAATTATAGTTTATAGATTTGGTGGGGTGAGGTGTTGTAGGAGGTGGGGAAGTGTGATGGAAGGAGGGTATGGGGTGACTGACAGGGCCAATGGCAACGCTTTACATTAGCAATGGTGGGGGCAGGCAGAGGCAGGGCCAAACAGGTCTTGCTGAGTCACCCAATACAGAAGTGACTGAGATAGGTCTGGAAATTCGAGCCAGCCTTACGTTCTCCCATAAGGCCGAAGAGACTCGAGCCAGGCTTGGGTTTGTCCACAAGGCCCAAACCAGGGCCAAAATGGGGCCCAACAGCTCCCCCATTTGGTTTTGTACTGAGCAGGTTACATGGCTCCGGTCTTAGGTTGTCCCCCACATGGGGATCTTACCTGTTTCTAGATACCATGTGTCACTCTGGCTCAATGGGGGGGGGGGGTGCTCCACAACCTGTCTTAGGTTGGTTTAGCACATCTGAGATCTTACCCGGTGTTGGTCAGGTGGAGAGCTGATGAGGGGTGTTCATAGGCAGAGGGATGTGTAGAGCCTGGCTTGGAAGAGACAAGTCTTTGATATTGGACCTCAACTTGGTGAAGCCAGACTGCTTCTAGCCTCTGATGGATAAATTGAGTGACCTTATTGAGCACACATGGCTCAACAGTCAAGATAAGGAGAAGGAAGGGTCCAAGGAGGGGGAGGAAATAGTATAATAGGCCATGGAATCCAGTCCACAACAGGTGGTTTTGGAGCTCTTGTTGCCTCCTTTATAGTCACAGGGATCACCCGACTCTTTTTTAAAGATGTCTCGTGCTCTTCGAATGTCCCCGAGTCCTCTCTCAGTCAAGATGGGGAGCAGCTTCCATGTCATTTTCTTGATCATCTTGGTCTCCTGTGGGAGAAGCATAGGTGGGTTTCTCAGGGAAGGTGGACTCCCTGGAAATGTCATTGTGAGCCTCCCCTTGTTGAGCCATGTACTTTATATCTCTGGCCGGTATCCAGATAGGTCTTTTCTTACTTTGGGGAAATATGCAGCTGAATCCCCTCCTGGCTGTCAGGAGCAGGTCTGGTCCTCTCCAGGCTCCTGTCAGTGGGTGCCTCCATCTGACTCATATTGAGCTATAGGAAATGGAGGAGGTGCAATGTCTTTGAAACGGGGTCAACTGAGAATTTTCTTTTGAAAATTTTAAAATAGTTAAAGTGAACGATGCCTTTTTAGCTCATCATGTGGGGGTAAAGACTTCCCCTTTTGATTTTGTAACTGAGACTTTAAGGCTTGATTTTGTCTTTAGACAATTCCCTGTCCTCTCGGGTTGTAAGGGTTGCCTGTAGTGTGGGAGATCTTCCACTTATGGAGAAACTCTGAAAAGGCTTGCTTGTAAAACACTGGCCATTATCTGTTTTGATTTGATCTGGAAGTCTGAGAGTGGCAAAACATTGGAACATATGTTTAATAGCATGTTTAGATTTTTCTTCAGCATGGGCCAATGCCCAGCACACATGGGAGAAGGTATCAACAATCTCAAATATATATATATTTTAGCTTTCTAAATGGGGACTAGTGACTAACATTGATTTGCCAAAGATTATTAGGGCAGAGCCCCTGGGGATTGCTCCCCATGGGCTGGAAGGGGAACTATCTGTAAGAATAGTTGACAAGACCTACAGGTATGGATGTTTTTTTTTTAAGGTCTTTTATTGGGACCTGAGGGTATTTATGTCTCAGGCCCCTCCAATTGACATGAGTTAATGAGGGAAACTGAGTCACCTTGGCAACAGTATGGCATTGTAAGCCAGAAGCAAGTTATTTTCCAGCTGGTTTCCAGTGGATAGGAACCCTGGGAGGTCTTGATGACCTCAAAGGTGTTGGAGAAAAATGGAATATTGTCTTTGTTTTAGTAGAGCATGTGCCTGAATCATCAGGAGGGTGATGGGGTTAGAATCAAGCCTAATATGAGCCTCTACCAATTTAGGCAGTAAGTTTACTACATAGAGGCTGTCAGAAAACAAATAAAAGGTTGCAGAGATCATATCTAATGCCATAACCACTGTAAACAATTCTTTAAATTGGGCAGAGTCCTCAAATTTTTGGAGGTCTGACTTTATAGGCGATGGACCTTTGTCTGATGAGGAAGGGGGGGAAATAGCAATCGGTCCCTAGGTGCCCACCATCCGTAAAGATGGTGGGATAATTTGGGTTGGGGCTAGAAAGAGAGTCTAGGGGGCTTCCGTTCAAGTCTGGAAAAGGGACTCATTCACTTATATCATCCAAAGTGGCAATCAGTTTCACCAGGAAAGCCCTCTAGGGCCAGAGCAATTGGCCCTATTGTTTCCCTGGCTATTATTTCCCTGTAACCAAAAGAAATCTGAGTTCTTAAATGGGGTAATGAGGGCAGAAGGCTTTGTCCCAAAGAGTCTGATGGAAAGATCTCTCTCCTTAACAATGCAATCGGTCAGCTGGTTAGAATAAACTTGAGGGGCCCCTCCCACTGAAAGGTGGATCAAATGGACGGGCCCTCTTGACCATTAGAGTGGTGCACAACGTTTCTCCAGGGAAAAATACATAAAATAAGGTGTAGGTTGGGATCATATTGTTAAAGGGTGGTTGAATCAACGGCCTGTTGAATCTTGTTCAACAGCTGGATAAGGTCAGAAGTCAGTACTATAGGGATGGAGATGTCATTTCCCTTAAGGAGGTCAAATAATGGTGTTAGATCTTCTGTGGCAATGGAGATCCAAGACCTCATTCAATTAATTTCTCCCCAAACCTTTTGTAACTGTGGGAGGGTATAGGAATCTTGAATTTGAAGTTGAGGGGACACAGCCTGCAAAGACAACATGGAGCCCAGGATCTTAAATGGTGGCACTTTTTGAACCTTTTCAGGAGCAACCTGAAAATTATTATATTTAAAGATGGAGAGACACTCATCAGTAGCTCTTGGAGGCCCAAAAAGCTAGGGGCACCCAAAATAATATCATCTGTATAAATGTAAAATAAAATAAAATAAAATATTGGAATCATCTAAAAGGGATGAAAAATATTAAGCTTATAATATTGACACATGGGGGAGCTATTGGCCATGCCTTGGGCTGGTCCGAAGGTAGTGAGTCATCTCAACTGACTGTTCACAGTCAGTTATAGACTGAACTCCTACACCCACCAATAAAGTCTGTGAGCCTTCTGATCAGGTCTCCCTGAGAGTATGGACCTATGTACCCTCACATATCTGCATCATCCTCTCGCTTATATAAACTTGGAGCATAGGGATGGGGAGTTTTGGTGGGATGAGGTTATGTGGGAGGTGGGGAAGGTGACAGAGGGAGGGTATGGGGTGACTGACAGGGCCAATGGCAAAGCCTTACATTAGCAATTGGGGGGGGGGGGGGCAGAGGCAGGGCCAAACAGGTCTTTCTGAGTCACCCAATACAGAAGTGACTGAGATAGGTCTAGAAATTTGAGCCAGGCTTAGGCTCTCCCACAAGGCCACAGAAGGCTTGGGTTTATCCACAAGGCCCAAACCAGGACAGAAATGGGGCCCAACAACATCCACAGTCAGGAAGAAGAGAGAAATCGATGCATTTACACTATTGTGTTTTCATGAAGAGCTTGCTTGGGTAGCTTTCTTTATGTTTATGAAGCCCAGGGTTCCAAACCAAGAAATGATGCTGCCCACTTTCAGGTTAGGTCTTACTACATTAATTAAAGTAATCAATATAAGTCTTCCACATACTTGCTCATGGGCCAACATTATCTCATCAAACCCTCACTGAGACTGTCTTCCCATCTGTCAAGTTTGTGTTACATTGACCATTAAAACTAACCATTACAGATTACTTTATCTAAATAAGTTCATATATATATGGAATGAAAGAATATATATGTATGTGTGTATATATATGGAGATATAAAAAGAAAGAAAGAAAGAAAGAAAGAAAAAGAAATCTTATACCTTCTACCTAGAAGCTCATTTTTTTGTGGGGGGATACAGAGTCTCATGCTGTAGCACTGGCTGGCCTAGAACCTGCTATGTAGATAAGGCTATAATTGGATGTGTAGAGCTCTACCTGCCTCTGTCTTCTGTATGCTGGGATTAAAGGTGTGCACTACTATGTCTGGCTACATGCAGGTTCTTATAAGTCATGAAATGTGTAATGCATTCTTTCTGCATATTGAAAGAGATCTAAGCCCAAATAATAGCAACACCAGGTGGAATCTAACAAGTATTATTTGAATGGAATGAATTTTGTTATTATAGAATGAAGATTCAGAACCATTGTTTTGTTTGTGAGGGTTGGTAAGAAGTAAAATATATTCTTTTCATATTTAACATTACTTTTAATAACTCCCATAAATCCTAACTTCCAATCATTCTGAAATTTACAGAAGTATAATGTAGGCCCAGTCCTTTTTGAAATGTCAAATTCAAAAATAGTGAAAGCTAAGTGCAATTTTATTATATACAGCAAGGCAAAAATGAAGGTCACAGCTTTGTAGTGATGAGCTTGCTTTTCCTGTGGTGGCGAACCAGATCTTTTAATTAATTACTACTCTTGTTTTTCTTCTAGCTTGGAATGGGATGCTATCATCTACAGAAGGGGCTGCTGCAACTGCTAAACATTTATACAACCCTTTCTCCCTTAACAATAGCAATGGAAAAGATAGGTCACAAATGGTTAGTATGACATACTATGTCAATATTCCAGAGGTGCTTTTACTGATGACATAGACAGGGAACATAACGAATAATATTTTTGTCAGGATCCTTGAGGTTTATTGTGTATATTTCATAGTGAAAAGAATCTAAGTGAATTTTGTAAGTATTCACAAATCATTTGTCTTTATGTAGAATACATCTCAGTTATACACAGAACACTACTGAGGTTACTTAAATAACCAATTTCCAAATATCTATAAATACATCACTATGATTGTTAGTTATTATTATTTTTCCAGCCTGGCTCTCTCTATGATAGCCCAGGCTGCTCCCTTTTCTGCCTTAGGCTGTCAAGTGCTAGAATTATCAATGTGTAATTTCAGGACCTTTTCAATTTTAGTTTTTTTTTTAAACTAAAGTGTTTATTTCATAACACCTCTTCATGTATATGTAATTTTTTAAGTTTAATTTTTAAAATTATAAGGTCAGGAAGTTAACAAAAATACTGAAATGTCTTGTGTTCCTTTCATCTAGTTATCTCAGTGGTAACATCTACAATTATAAGACACACAAAAATTTGGAAATTGTATCAGTGCTAACCAAAGGCTTTACTGAGATGTCACCAATTTTCCATGTGCTTTTTGTATATGTGTATATGTAGTTCTGTATCATTTTGTCCAGAGCTGTGTTTTCTACTTAGGTATAAGGGATAGATCCAGATGTAAAGTTACAAATGTACTTTAGAAATTACTTTACACAAGTATCTCTTTGTTTTATACACAGCTAGTTTTTAATTAATATCAACCATTTAGTGTGAGAAAGGTTACATCGTGTTAGCTATCATTTACAGAGGAAGAAATTAAGGGCTTGCAGCAGATTTGTCTTAATTGTCTGTATTAGCAGTTCTCATATTTTGAATGACAGATGCTAAGCCATCTCTCCAGCCACTTAAATATATAAATATTTAAATATATAGCAATTGAGAGCACTGGCTTGCAACCATCTGTAACTCCAGCATTAGGGGAACCTATGCCCTCTTCTGGCCTCCAAGGGCCACAGGCATGTAAAATATGAAACAATTCTCAAAAAAGAAATTTTATGATTTAAGTTACAACTACTGAAAATATACTTTATTATAATTTAAAAATTAGAGATAAAAAAGCTTTAGATTAGGAAACCTATTATAATTTTGAGTATATAAATGATTTTTATTAAAAAGTGACCATTTTTAAAGTTAAAAACTAGTGAGAAATAAAGCACTTTCGCAAATGTCTTTAATATCTATCTTATTTTAATATATCCTGAGCCAGGGCTGATGGCACATACATTTAATTCCAATACTTGGGAGGCAGAGAGGCAGGTTGAAAACCTGCCTGGTCTACAAAGCAAGTTCTAGTATAGCCAGGGCTATATAGAGAAACCCTGTCTTAAAACAACAACAAGAAGTAAAGACATTCTGATTCTCATGTGGTTTTGAATGTAGTCTGTTCTACTATTATACCTCAGATAGACTCTCTAAAATTCCCTGAATATATGTGAGAATGAGAGTTAAACAGGCACACTAGTGTAATGTAAGCCTGACCTTCCAGACAGATTAAATGGTTCTCAGAAAAAAATGCTCTACTTTGTATAATTGGCAACCCACTGGTTTAGACCAATTATATTAAGTGATGTTTCTTTAAATTATTGGTAGATGAATTAAATTGGAGTAGTTGGTCAGATGTGAGCAAGAAAGTCAGAGGAAAGCAGTTGGTATTTGAGCCCTGCCTGTAGATGGTATGGAAGTGCTTGTCAGAACTGGGTCTTTGCGCATTAATCCAGTTATGGAGTCAGAAAATAAAGTGAGTAATGGTTTAATTGCAGGCATTGGGAATGTAGGAAAACCTATTCCTGGGTCCTCCTACCAAGGAAAACATACAAAAGAACAATGTTGTATCGCTTACAACCCCTTTACCTTAAAGTTTAAAAGAAGTTATGAGAGGTCATGTCTCAAAGGGTATGGAAGATGTTCTTCATGATGACATCTGATGTTCTCTGGCCTGTACACACACACACACACACACACACACACACACACACACACACACACATTCATCTACATACACATACCTGCAAACTATATATATGGATACATACTCAATTTGAACACACACATAAAGACACACATGTTCACCTATGTACCTGCAGCCTACATATCTAGCTATATACACAATAGGAGCACACAGAATACATGCATTAAAAGAGGATGTTGAGATGAGCTATTCATTTGATTTTACAAAGACAGGAGCAGAGAAGCAAGTCAGTTGTGGCGGTGTATGCTGTAACCCCAGTGCTAGGAAGGCTGAAGCAAGAACACTGAGAGTTTGAGGCCACTGGGCTATATAGAGTTAGTTCCAGGCCAGCCTGAGCTACAAAGTAAGATCCTGTTTCAGAAACATACATGTTGGGGTCCACACTAGCCCCATGTTGGGGCAACCAAAAAATGTCGCGGCCCAAGCAAAATGTTGAGGCCCGGGCTGACCCACGTTTGGGCCGCCACTGTATCCCGGCCCAAGCTGCTGCTCCAGTCCGAGGGTCGGGGTTCAGCAAGAGCGAGAGTGAGGATGGACTCGAAGAATGCAGATCAGACAGAGTATAATTCAATCCCGTTTATTCTTCAGTCTAAGTCCTAAGTCTTGAGTTCCTAGTGCCTAGTCCCTAGCTCCTAGTCCCTCCAAATTCCAAGTTACTTCTTCCAAGTTCTCTTTCAAGTGTCTGCTACCTGTCTTCTCTCTGCCGTGTCTGGTTCTCTCCTCTGTGTCTCCCTAATGTCTGATTCTCTACTGTCTGCCTCTGCCTTAGATGTCTTACTTCTAAGCCATGCCTCTAAGTTATACCTTTAATCATGCCCTTAGGTCTTGTCTCTAACTCTGATCTCTACACTTCTAAGTCATACTCTTAAGTCACACACCTTTAATCTCACACACCTTTAATCTCACGCACTTTTAATCTCAAGGTATCTAAACCAAGATTATCAGAGTGTTCTCAGCTGTTGTAGGCTATTGTAATCCAAGTCACATGTCAGGGTATATGGCTCAAGATGGCTGCAAAGCTGATAGCCGCTTTCTGCTAAAAGTCGGCCCCCAACACATACACATATATACACACACATACACAAACCAAACTGGCCATAGAAATAATGGGTTATACTTCTATTGCAGAGCCCCATGTCGGAGGTGTCAGTCTAGTTGTATAGAAGCCTCGGTGCCAACTGGAAAGTCGCTCTGCCTGCCTGCTTCTCAGCCCATGTGGAAAAACACCCCTCAAAAGAGGTTCAGCCCAAATGACCGGATTGTTTTCCAAGTTAATATATTTAAACATGCACAAAAACAACAGTATACACTTATTTCTTTTCTTTCACTTAAAAGCATTTTATTCTAGTACTTTTTGTTCCTTAAATTGCATAAGTGTGTAAGACATTGTGCCGGATAAAATCTCATCTCAGAATATTTTTGACTTGAAAATCGTTTCTTCTCTGTCTACTTTGCAACCAAATGCAATCAGTGTGCCTTGAATTTATTTAGCTTATTATTAATTAAGTTAAGCTTGGGGTGTAGAATAGTTAAGGCCAAGTGAAGCACGACATTATGATTTAAAACGCTTTTTAGAACCAGAGTTCCTTTAACCCATGCAAGACAATGACAGCGTTCAGAAGTCCTGGGGGTGGGGCTCATTAGGAAATTCTGTTCAGGGCTGTTGCCTTTTCTATGTGCCAAGATGAACTTTTCCTGAGAGTAGTTTACAAATTGCATTGAAAATGTATTATTTCCATGCTTGTTTCTTTTTCTGAATTTATGCTTATAAGTCCTATAGCAAATTAGTTGCGCTGTATTGTCTTCTGTACATTTCATGCTGTAATCCTTTTTTTTTTCCAAATAAAAATGAAACCTTCAGGTTCCACAAATTGATACTCTGGTGTTTGTGTTTTTGTTTCCCTTCACAAACCAATCTGTTCATTTGCTCCTGCAGATGAGAGGTGCTGAAGCGCTCACATTTGCTATTGAAGTAACAGATTCTTTCTGTTCCAGTCAGCAGGCATTTAGGCGAGTTGTTTCACAATCGAGCTTGTAATATGGTTTTCCATTACAGCTTTACAGTCTGAGTGAAATAAGGACCTAACAGATTGAAGGCTTCAAAATCACCTCTAAGGAAGAAGATTCTCCATGAAGATTCTTAGGGTCGATGGTAGGCTTTTTTTTTTTTTTTTTTTTTTTAAATGCCCGTGGTGACTTCCAGCTGGTGCACATGGGTAGTGAGTCAACATTTCTGCAGTGTCTGTGCCATACAGTCTCCAGAAGCATCTATCACAGGGATGACTTCATTTTCATTACTACAGCTGTGCTTCCAGAGCCCAGCAAAAGGCTGCCTAACTTTGGCTGAGTAAAACAGTCTGTGAGAGAATCCTAGGCTGTATGGACATGTTATTTACTTAGGGCTCAGATGATCCAGCTGGTGATTGGTCTGATGTTGCAGACCACATTCCATCTGGTTGTTTAAGTCATTTATTAATCATGTATCTAATGCACACTCAAGTGTCATGGCCTTTGTTTTGACACTTTACAAGAGAGCCATAATTGTCTTTATCAGTTTCAATATTGACATTTCAGCTTTATCATCCAGTCCTTATCCATTTGACCTTATGGAGCAAGAAGGGCAACAGTGCTTTTGCCGGCCTGCTGTTTAATCGCAAGAACATCCAAAGTGAGATGATATTGTTTGCAAGAAGACTGAACAAAGACCCATTGTTATTTTAAAAATATTAAATGAAACAATTATGTGTCTCATTATTTGAACTAATAATTTCAACTAAAAGCCACATTGATTGTATCCTCTAACCCTGAAGGGGAGTGGGCACATTTATGAATCTTGGAGCTAGAGATATGGGTCAGCGGTTAAGAATATTTATTGCTCTTACAGAGAACCCAGGTTCACTCTTAGAACTAACATGGTGGCTTACAATCATCCATAATTCCAATTTCAGGGGATTCAGTATCTTCTTCTAACCAATAGGCACACATGTGGTCCATGAACATATATACATATATGCACATATATGCAGGAAAACACTTGTGCATAAAATAAAATATATAAGTTTAAAAATAACTAATAATTAATCTTTAAAGTAATAACTTGTTTTCAGCCCAAAGTACTGTGTAGGTTATTCAAAGGGCTCATGCAATGTCATATAAGCCTTTGAACACATGCAAGAGCTCTGCAAAAACTCATGTAGTATAACCCATGTATGCTTGATCATAATCTATTTATATTTAGGTTGGTGAAAAATCTAAACAGAAGACAAGAAGGTCTCATTCCAAGAGGTAGTTTACAGATTTTAATTGGGTTACTATAGGTTTCAGAATACCCAAATTTACAGATATAATATGATTAAACTGTCCAGTATTTAAAGGCTAAGATTCCCAGATATTTGCCTAGTATTACAGTGATGTAGTATGAAAAGAAATCTTTTTTTGTGATTAGAAACAAAGCTGCAAATCAATTATGCTTTTTAGCATTTAATGTTTCCTTCAATAGATTTGTGTCTTTGAACAAAATTTTTAGATGTTAACCTTCTTACAAGGTTGCAAGGTTTGAGAGATTTCACATATTGTGATACCTTGTGAGCAAGTCTTTCCAAATGTAATACTGGGACTATGCTTTATGATGATAGTCTTACTGTCCAAAAATGCTTTAACAATGTATGTTTTTATTTCATTCTAGGAATGTGTTATTTCTGTGTGGTTGGCTTCCCCTCTTCCCCTACATATACATATACATACATCCACACATTCATTCCCATATGCCTGTGCCTGCATCCAAGACTTCAATGTAGCAGGAAGCAGCAAGAAGTAACTTAGTGTTTCTATTAACCTTGCCTTTATTTTTTTTCTCTTTCATCTTTTTTTAATTTTATTTACATTTAAGATGCCATACCCTTTCCCCATTTCCGCTCCCTAGAACACCCCTGTCCCATGCCCCCCCTTCCTTTTTGCTTTTATATGATTTTTTTAAAAATGTTAATCAAAGGATTTATAAGTTGGGTAATGCTCAATCAGAAGCGTAACCCAATACCCAACCTAGATATAAAAACTATCTTTGACTGGTGGAGACCTGTGAACATCTGCCTCCATGCCCCCTCTCTCTTTCTCTCATCACCTAGCTTCTCCTCTTCTTCATCTTCTCTCCTTGTTCCATCTCTTCCTCTCAGTACTCCTTCCCACTTAGCTCCTCCTACATATCATTCTTCCTGTTAAAGTAGAACTTTTCTCTCAAAATACAATTAGAGCATACTTATTCCTAATTGTACCAGTGAGGTACAAGATAGTCCTAATACCCAGTCCATCATTCTGTTGACTAACCAGAACCTCTGTCATCTCTTCTAACTAAAACACTTACTTTTGATCCTGGCTTTTTGGCTTTAGAATGAATGTCAGCTGAAAACCATCTACTCAGATCTTTTCTCTCAAAGTAAATAGCCAGGATTGGCTATGAGACTATAGGTCTTCAACCCCATCAGAAATCCAGAATGACTGAGTTAACTGAAGTTATGGGAAGCACTAAGCATAGCTTCTAAAACTTAGCCAATTTATAGAGACCTCTGAACACCTGAAAAGCCCCTATACTACTGAACGTTGGAGCATCAAATCTTCAGCCTTCTGACCCAGAATCATCTCACAGACCTTAGTGATGCAGGATTATTAAGGGCTGATTACTCTGTCTAGGCAGATATAATCAGTCGACTATTCTGCATGTGTGTCCTTTTCTGGACAGTAATTTGTCTGTAGATGGAGAGAGGCAATTCTTGCCTAGTGGCTGTCACCGCACAACTGGAGTATCTCCAAGGATGCTCAATTTCTTCTTAGAATCCACGACAGGAAGCTGTCAGGAGCAGACAGGTCTCTAATCAAAATGAACATTAATATATAAATATTTGTAGCGTCGATTCTATGGACTTCTGATGTTTTGAAAACCAACTATCCATGTAAGGTAACCTGGACTTTTGTCTGTTCACTCCTCTCAGTTATTTCTAAATAAAATATGAAAAACACCCTAACAATAAACTCAAAACCATGAATTTGCTATAGTCCCTTAACTCATAGGTTAACCGTCCCAAATCAGTTTTAAAAAGGGCTGGGTCTGGGCCTTGTATTCCTAAATGTGTTATACAGGCACAATGCCCACGAGAGTATCAATATTCATCTCATTTTTATATTAATAAGAGTCTCATACCAATGAAAACCTTAAACTTAAAATCAAAGTAAATTTTGTAACATTTAAGAAATTATAACTTCATCTTGATAATAATTATACAGATTTCTACCAATAGGTTATGGCTATGCAATAAGTCCTAGCTAATCCCCCCTGTTCCAACAAAACCACTACTTTTCCCTAGAAAGACAGACCATTATTAACCACATTAGTCCCCAAGCTCAGGGAATAGGGGCACTGACTCTTCTTTAACTTCTTCAAGCTGATTAAGGGCGTTGAGATTTTAGAAGAGGGGTGGGGGGAAGAGTAAGTTGATAAGCCTCTGATGCTGTGTCTTCACTGAATCCAGATGGAATTCCAGGATATTGGAAGTTTGGGCAGGTCTGCTCAGTATGCTTGATGAGTAGATACACCAAGGCTGTGTATTCTGCAATATACAATTCTCAGAACAAGTTTTAGTATCAAGAAAAAAATTTTTCCCACCCCCAGGGGGCTGATATATTTTTTTAAAGATGTTGGTTCTGACGACTTTTTTTTTTCGCTTGTTAAAATTGGTTGTAGTATTTACGTTTCAGATTTTATCCCCTTACCCTACTTCCTCCCACCACCCAGAAACATCCTATCCCACCCCCTCCTCATGCTTCTATGAGGCAGTGACCGCACCTACCCCCCTCACTACCCCCTCCCCGCCCTCACATTCCCCCCCCCACTGTGTGTTCATTTTCTTTATTTTACCAAGAAACTCGTCTCCCACCTATGTCTGACAAGGCCATCCTCCCCTACATGTACCTCTGGAGTCTTGGGTCCCTCCCTATGTGTTCCCAGGCTGGTGGTTTAGACCCTGGGGGGCTCTGGTTGTTTGGTATTGTTGCTTTCCACCTGGGGTCACTAACCCTTTCTGCTCCTTCAGTCCTCTCACTAAGTTCTCCATTGGGAAACCCCTGATCATATCAGTGGTTAGCTGTGAGCATCGTCCTCTGAGTGTGTTAGTGTTTGGCAGACCTCTAAGGAGACAGCTATATCATGTTCCTCACATTATGCACTTCCAGCCATCCACAACAGTGTTTAGCTTAGGTGGCTGTACATGGGGTGAATACCCAGGTGGAATGGTCTCCTGATGGTCCCTCCTTCAGTTTCTGTTCCATGTTTTGTTTCCCTATTTGCTCCCTTGAGCATTTTTGTTTCTCGTTCTAAGTAGAACTGAGGTATCCCCTCTTGGTCTTCCTTCTTGAGCTTCATGTGGTCTGTGGGTTGAGTCTTCGATAATCCAAGCTTTTGGGCTAACATCCATGGAGATATGTTTGTGTAACTATCTTCTTTTGGGGTTTTTGAAAGATTACTTTCTTGCTTTTTCTAGGTTGTAGTTTCCCTCCTTGTGATGGAGTTTTCCACCAATTTTTCTTTGAAGTGCTGGATTTGTGTTGAGATACTGTGTAAATTTGGATTTGTCATGGAATATTTTGGTTTCTCCATCAATAATGATTGAGAGTTTTTGCTGGGTAGAGTAGTCTGGGCTGGCATTTGTGTTCTCTTCGGGTCTGTATGATATCGGTCCAGGATCTTCTGGCTTTTATGGTCTCTGGTGAGAAGTCTGGTGTAATTCTTATAGGTCTGCCTTTATATGTTACTTTACCTTTTTCCCTTACTGCTTTTAGTATTTTTTCTTTGTTTTGTACATTTGATGTTTTGACTATTATGTGCAGGGAAGTATTTCTTTTCTGGTCTAAACTATTTGGAGTTCTGTAGGCTTCTTGTATATTTATGGACATCTCTTTCTTTAGGTTAGGGAAGTTTTCCTCTATAATTTTGTTGAGGATATTTACTGGTCCTTTAAGTTGGGGGTCTTCCCCCTCATCTATACCTATTATCCTTAGGTTTGGCCTTCTCATTGTGTCTTGGATTTCTTGTATATTTTGGGTTAGTAGCTTTTTGCATTTTGCATTTTCTTTGACAGTTGTGTCAATGTTTTCCATGGTATCTTCTGCACATGAGATTCTCTCTTCCATCTCTTGTATTCTGTTGGTGATACTTGTGTCTATGACTCCTGATCTTTTTTTTTTAGGTTTTCTATCTCCAGGGTATTGTCCCTTTGTGATTTCTTTATTGTTTCTACTTCCATTTTTAGATCCTGCATGCTTCTGTTTAATTCCTTTTCCCGTTTTAACCTTGCCTTTAGAAAGGAAAGTTTCTTTACACATCAGTATTCTCATAGAATTTATCCTTAGTGACATTTAACTATCTATAAAAACACAGATAATAAGATTGATATGAATGGAATTTTTAAAATTTTGGTTTGTGCCTTGTGTTGAATTTCAATTAACAGTATACTTTTTTTTTTTTTACATGCGTCTAATAGACTAGAAGTCATTTATTTGGTTCCAAGGTTCATGTATAAAATGAAACCAAAACTGAGGACAATAGTGCTTAGTGGAAATACTGGGTCACATAGGAAAGCCAAAGTATTCTAAGCTATGCCACTTGTGATGGGCTTGCTGCATTAATTATTGGGTTCTTTAGATAATTATTCAATTATTATGTTACTAGTAATCAAAACATATGTTATACCAATAGTCAGAACTGATGATTAGATATTTAAAATGTACTCTCAACAACTGCACCATATACAATTATTTTAAGACTACAAAGAACAGTCACTAAGAAAGAGCATATGAGGCCTGGAGCTGATACTGTGTCTCAGTGCCCAGAGCTGATCCTTTGCCACAGCGGTTCATACTCAAGCATTTCTAGGAGACAGCTGGTCTCCCAGGAGTGCCGACAGGCCTGTGAGCACAGATCAGACCACCACTTCTGCTCAAATTCCTGGCCCAAGAGGGACTTGCCAGAGTCATCAGGACACAGGGACCAAGGAATAGCCAGGGACAGAATCCTTCAGGTTTCTGTCTGCATCCTTCAGGTTTCTGTCTGCACACTGGAGCTGACCCTGTGCCACAGCTCTGTATACCCAAAATCATTTTGGAGAGAACTGGTCTCCCAGGAGTACTGACCTAGACTTGCAGGAGGGACGAGCCACAGTCAAAGACAGCAAGACCAACTAACACCAGAGATATCCATATGGCGAGAGGCAAGGGCAAGAACATAAGCAACAGAAACCAAGGCTACTCGGCATCATCAGAACCCAGTTCATCCACCACAGCGAGCCATGGATACCCCAACACACCAGAAAAAGCAAGACTCTGATTTAAAGTCACATCTCATGATAATGATAGAGGACTTGAAGAAGGACATAAATAACTTCCTGAAAGAACTACAGGAGAACATAGGTAAACAGGTAGAAGCAGTTAAAAGAGAAAACAAAAATCCCTTAATGAAATAAAGAAAAACACAACTAAACAGGTGAAGGAATTGAACAAAACCATCCAGGATCTAAAAGTGAAAATAGAAACAAAATGGAAGTCACAAAGGGAAATTAACAGAAGTTATGAACCAAATGGATTTACTAGATATCTATAGAACATTTCATCCTAAAACAAAAGAATATACCTTCTTCTCAGCACCTCATGGTACCGTCTCCAAAACTGACCATATAATTGGTCACAAAACAGATCTCAACAGATACAAGAAGATTGAAATAATCCCTTGCATCCTATTAGATCATCACGAACTAAGGCTGGTCTTCAATAATAACAAAAACAACAGAAAGCCCACATACCTATGGAAGCTGAACAATGCTCTACTCAATGATAACTTGGTCAAGGAAGAAATAAGGAAATTAAAGACTTTTTAGAATTTAATGAAAATGAAGTCCCAAACTTATGGGACACAATGAAAGCAGTGCTAAGAGGAAAACTCAGCTCTAAGTGACTCCAAAAATAAACTGGAGGGAGCATACACTAGTAAGTTGACAGCACACCTAAAAGCTCTAGAACAAAAAGAAGCAAATACACTGAAGAGGAGTAGATGGCAGGAAATAATCAAACTCAGCGCTGAAATCAACCAAGCAGAAACAAAAAGATCTATACAAAAAACCAATCTATCTCTCTCTCTCTCTCTCTCTCTCTCTCTCTCTCTCTCTCTCTCTCTCTGTTTCTTTCTTTCCTTCCTTCCTTCTTTCTTTTGTTTCTTCTTCTTTTTTTAATCAAATATAGTCTAACAGGAGTCAAACTGAAAAATGAAAACTTCAGCTGAGAAAATGTCTCCATCATATTGTCATTGAGATCATTGAGTATTTTCTTGACTGATGGTTTACTATTGCAAGTGCCATTTCTGAACAACTGGAATAAGAAATCAGTCTGCACAAGATAGTAATTCTATTCCTTCATGACCTCTTCTTCAATGCCTGCCTCCAAGTTCATGTTTGATTTCCTGTCATGACTACATAATGTACTGTATGATATAAGATGAAATAAACTCTTTCCTCTCAAAAAAACAAGAAAATAAAGATAGAGCATATGCTGATTTATGAAACAAATTTTAATTAATTAAAGAGACTGGAATCATATAGAGTGCCTTAGGGTTTCTATTGCTGTGATAAAACATTATAACCAAAATCAACTTGGAGAGGAAAGAAACTATTCCACCTTACAGCTTGTAGTCCATTATCCAGGGAAGTCAGAGCAGAAATCTACAGCAGGAACTGATGCAGAGGTCCTGGAGAAGTGCTGCTTACTGTCTTGCCCCTCATGGTTTGTTCAGTCTGCTTTCTTATATTACTCACAACAACCAGCCAAAGGGAGGTACCATCCACAGTGAGCTGGGCCCTCTCACATCTAATTAAGAAAGTGCCCTACAGGCCAGTTTGGTGGGCACATTTTCTCAATTGAGGTTCCCTCTAACAATATGACTTCAGCTCGTGTAAGTTGACATAAAATCTAGCCAGCACATAGTCTCAAGGAATTATTTTAGCAACTTCCAAGTATTTTTAAGCAGTATACATGTAAACAACATATAGGATCAAGATGAAAACAGAGGAAATTAGGTTGATTTCAACTTGTATGCACAAGATAATTTAACATCAAAATTGATGTATGTAGCTAAAGGAGGGAAATGTACAGCTTTAAATATGTGTGTTGCATAGTAAAAAATCAGTGTAAGTCACCATGAAGGAGAAAATTACATGTAATAAGTTTAATAGACTTAGAAAAACAATTGAGGACATTCTATTGTCATTCATGATAAAACACCAGAAAGAAAAGGACCTTCTTCAAACTGGCAAAACTCACTTATGAAAAGCCATCAGCTTCCTACATTATAACAAGGACACATGCTCAACTATGTTCATAGCAGCCTTATTTATCATAGCCAGAAGCTGGAAACAAGCCAGATGTCCTTCAACAGAAGAATGGACACAGAAAGTGTGGTACATTTACACAATGGAATACCATTCAGCAATTTAAAATAATGACTTCATGAAATTTGCAGGCAAATAGCTGGAACTGGAAAATATCATCCTCAATGAGGTAACCCAGACACAAAATGACACAGATGGTATGTACTCACTGATAAGTCACTGGATATTGGCCCAAAACCTCAGAATACCCATGATACAACTCATAGAGCACCTGAAGCTTAACAAAAAGGAAGACCAAAGTGTGGGTGCTTGAGTCCTATTTAAAAGGGGGAAAATAATCACTGGAGGTAGTGGGAGGAAGGGACCTAAGAAGGAGAGAGGAGGGAGAGAGAATAAAAAGGGAGGGCAAGACCAGGTATGGGAAGAGAGAGGAGAGAAGTCCAGAGAGTCAGGAAAATGAATAGAAATATATAGCAGTGGGGGGTGAGGGAGGAAGGGGAGAGCCACTAGAAAGTCCCAGACACTAGGGAAGTGAGAGATTCCAGGACCCAATGAGGATGACATTAGCAGAAATACCCAATAAAGGGGAGACAGAACCTGTAGAGACCACCTCCAGTACATAGGCACAGCCCCCAGTTGAGGGATGGGGCCACACACCCATCTCAAAAATTTTAACCCAGAATTGTTTCTGTCTAAAGAAAACACAGGGACAAAGTGTGGAGCAGAGACTGAAGGAAAGGCCATCCAGAGACTGCCCCACCTGGGAATCCATCCCATCTGTAGACACCAAACCCAGTCACTATTGCTGATGCCAAGAAGTGATGCCAAGAAGCCTGATATAGCTGTCCTCTGAGAGGCTCTGCCAGCACCTGATTAATACATATGCAGATACTCACAGCCAACCATTGGACTGAGTTCATGGACCCCAATAGAAGAGTTAGGGGAAGGAATGTAAGCACTGAAGGGGATTGCAACCTCACAGGAAGAACAACCATATCAACTAACTGGATCCTCCAGAGCTTCCAGGGACTAAACCTCCAACCAAATAGTATATATACATGGAGAGATCCATGGCTCCAGCTACATATGTAGCAGAGGATGGCCTTATCTGGCATCAATGGGAGGGGAGGCTTTTGGTCCTGTGGATACTACTTGGTGCCCTAGCAAAGGCAGATGCTGGAGTGGTGACATAGGAGTGAGTGGGTGGATGGAGGAGCACCTTCATAGAGGCAAAGGGGAGGGGGAGATAGGATGGGGGGGGTCACAGAGGGGAGACTGGGAAGGGGGATAACATTTGAAATGTAAATAAATAAAATAACTAATCCAAAAAAGAAAGAAAGGAAGGAAAGAAGGAAGGAAGGAAGGAAGGAAGGAAGGAAGGAAGGAAGGAAGGAAGGAAAAAAGAAAAGCCATCAGCTAACATACATAAAGGGGAAGTACTGGAAGCTTTCCCCTCCAAGACTGGAAACAAGTGACAACTGTCCCTTCTAATCAATTTCATTATGCATTATACTAGAATACTTAGCCAGTGATGTAACTTCAGGAAGAGATAAAGAGCAGCAGTGCCATGGTTAGTGGATTATTCTCCCCGTCCTCATCTCTTCACCCATTCAATCCCAGTACTTCTCTCTCTTGCTCTTCATAAAACAAACAAGCAAATTAAAAACCAAAATAGAACAATACAAACATACAGAAAAAAAGCACGAGAAACATACATACTGAGACTCACAGACAAATTCATAAAAACAAAAAATTGAAAACCATAATATATAAACAGAGACTTGTAAAAAATGCTCCCCACCTCAAATGATATGAGATTAAAAAAAAATCCTGAAAGACAACAAAACAAAACAAACACCCATCCAAAAATAGCGTTGAGTTCATTTTCTGTTGGCAATCTATTGCTGGGCCTACCCTTGAGAGTAGTTTGTTTCCCCAGTGAGACTCTATTGGAGAAAACTAATTTTCTTTTCCTTTGCAAGCAGTTGTCAACTGGAACTACCTTCTGAGTTAGGGATGGGAGTTTGTGTCCACTTCCTCCTCTCACTAGGACCCATCTGACTTGAACCTGTGCAGGTCTTCTGCATGCTGCCACAGTCTGTGAGTTCATATGTATGCCAATCCCATTGTGTCTGGAAGGCACTAGCATAGACTTTCTTGGCATTTTCACTGAATACACTCAATTTCTGTTAATTACACAGATATGGAATCTGCAAACCCTTTTTTATTCAACGTGGCATTTCAGTGGAATGAAGAAAGGAAGGCTTTTTGGAAAAATGGTCTTAAGCAACTAGGTATTCACATGGAAAAAAATGAGCCTGTATCCTTATACATGATCCCATGAAGGTTTATTTGGAATTGAACCATAATAGATTTAAACATAAAAGCCAGAACGATGAAGGTTCTAAAACCAAACACAGGGCACTGTGATCCTGGCATTATATAGTTAATGATTTCTTAAATAAGGTAAGAAGTACCATGAAAGAATAACAAACAAAAGATTACACTTCCAGAATGGAGTACCATAGACTTCATTTTTAAACATTTTAGTAGGATAAATCTAAGGCAGTGTTATTCTAAACACTATCAAAAGTTAATTGTTTTTTTTAATTTTTTTATTAGATATTTTATTTACACTTCAGATGGCATCCCCTATCCCCATTCCCCCCCACCCCCCTTAGGAAACCCCTATCCCATGTCCCCTTTTCCTTTTTGCATTTATACATTTTTTTAAAAAAATGTTAATCATAGGCTTTATAAGTTTGGAATTGTTCAATCAGAGGTGTAACCCACTGACCGACCTAGATATAACAACTATCTTTGACTAGTGGAGATACATGAATATCTGCCTCCCTGTCTCCCTCCTCTTTCTCTCTTTCATCACCTAACTTCTCCTCTCCTTCTTCTTCTCCTCTTCTTACCCCTTTTCTTCCTCTCAGTACTCCTCCTACCTTAGCTCCTCCTACACATCACCCTTCCTGTTAAAATGAAACTTTTCTCTCAAAATACAATTAGAGCATAATTATGCCAATTTTAAAAAAAGAATGTAGAAAGACAATGAAACTGGGAGAGAAAAGGAACATTTGATGTGAGGTCAAGAAAGCAGACAAAAGGCCAAACATGGTCCACAGAGAGCTAAGAAAGACCAGATTGGAATGTGACTGGACATTTGTCTGGATAATAGCAGCATAAGGTAGTTAGACTAGCTCAGAACCTGTCCAGCCTATGTTTGTGGTTGCTCATAAAGAAAATAAGTCTTTGTGTCAGTTATTTGAGGAATAGAATGTGAACCAATAAATATAAGTAAATTAATGACGACAACAACAAAAACAAACAAACAAACAAAAAGTTAATTGGTTCTAATGAATCACATTTTCTCTGAGGTAACTGACTCCATGTTAACATAATTGAAGACTTAAATCTGAAAATGCAAGCCAAGCACAACAATGCACTCCTGTAATCCTAGTACTCAGGACAAGGCAGAGGCCTAGTCTGGGCTACATAATGGCACACTAACTCAAAAGAAAGAAAAGGAAGCAAGATATTATCAACATTTTATGAGCTGCTTTTGTTTGTTAAAATAGTTAATGAAAAAATGAGTCTCTTAAAGAGTTGTTTAACACATCTGAAAAAATATAAGTCAGGGTTTTCAGCATAAATACATATAGACATGAGCCATTGAATGGATTCAGCAGAATGTGTGTGTGTATATATATATACGTATACATGTATGTACATATATACATATATATGTATATATATACATGTATGTATATACATATATGTATATATACATATACATGTATATATATGTACATACATGTATACATATATATACATACATATACATACATACATGCATATATATACATGTATATATATATATACATACATACATATATATACATATATATTGTGTGTGTGTGCCTGTGTGTAACCATAATTCAGAAGAGATCATGAATCTGTGGGTAGGCATGGGAAGGGCTGAGGGGAAGACGATGAGGTTTTAGAAATGTAAATGCAGTATCTGTGAACAAAAATTTCCCCCCAAAATGTAAAAAAATGTAAAAAATGTGAGTTTTAGAAGCAATTTAGAATAGCCAGTGCAAATAGCAATCCAATGTATTTGCTAGAAAATGGATATAGCATCAAAATTGTAAAGGAAAATCTCAAAGGTTATCTGCTTGGCTTCTATTTACTCTTGACATTTGCATTCAACATTAAGAAGATTTAGTATGTTTTTTTATGAGCCTTACAACCATAATTTTAAATATAGATGTCCTGTTACTTAATTCAGGACAAAATTAATTACTTTATTTTTAGCTAACTAATGAAGGACATATACAATTAAATATTTGATTAGCTTTAATTGGAAATGACTCCATTATGGTAACCCCAGTGGACATGGGACTTATTAAAACACTTTGACAACTAGATGGTAAAACAACAATTTCAATCTGCTCTGAGCCTGTGCTAGGAAGTGTGTCGAGATAACTGTGTGTTCACATAGAATCGTGATTTTTTGAAGGGGTGGGGGGAGCTCATTACTTTCTAATTATTTTTCTTTTTCTTTTGTTACTTTTCTAAGAACAGTGATGCTCTTTTTCACCACATCAGGTTTTGCATTGCTTTTGAGAGAGTTGAAGTAAGATCGATTTACAATGTCTCAACTCTCTCTGCATTTGTTTTATTCACCCTACTGTTGCATGTGTAGAGAAAGTGATAAGCTCTCATCGTTTTGCATTACCCAGAATTTTTTTTTAGATCTTATAGAAATATTCATTACTGGGGGCTAGAGAGAGAGCTCAGATATTTGAAGTCTTGCATTGTAAATGTACTTACGATGCAAATGTAGTTGGGTTAATTCTACATTTAAAAATCTAACCTTGCCGGGCAGTGGTGGCGCATGCCTTTAATCCCAGCACTTGGGAGGCAGAGGCAGGTGGATTTCTGAGTTCGAGGCCAGCCTGGTCTACAGAGTGAGTTCCAGGACAGCCAGAAATACACAGAGAAACCCTGTCTCGAAAATCATATATATATATATATATATATATATATATATATATATATATATATATTGGTTTTATGCTAAGGAATTAAGGATATATATATATATATAGATATATAGATATAGATATAAATATATATGGATATATATATATGGATATATATGGACATATATATATGTATATATATATATATTGGATATATATTGATATATATATGTATATATATATATTGGATATATGCTAAGGAATTAAGGATGGATATATATATCCATATATATATATATCCATCCTTAATTCCTTAGCATATATCCATCTTTAATTCCTTAGCATGTATTTCTCAGGTTAGTATGACATCTATTGAAGTTGAAAATCCCCTTTTTCTCCCTAAGGGGAACTGTCCTGTCTAAAAGCACTAGCTGCTCTGCTCTTGCACAGGACCCTGGTTCAGTTCCCAGCACTCCAATCTCACAAGATCAAAACTCTTTTAGTCTCCATGAGCACCAGGCACCCACATGGTGCATATACATATATCTAGGTAAAACATTCATACACTTAAAATAAATATAAAATTTTAAGAATATTTAAATAATGTATGACAAAATGTCATACAGTGGTATTAGAGACTTTAATAATTTAAGACAACTGGAGAGGTGGCTCAATGGTTAAGAGCACTGACTGCCCTTCCAAAGGTCCTGAGTTCAATTCCCAGCAGTCACATGGTGGCTCACATGGTGCTCTCTTCTGGTGTGTCTGAAAACAGCTAAAATGTACTCATATAAATAAAATAATTTAAGACAATACCAAGTTCTGCAGATTCAAATGTAGTTATGATCTTGAATTTTATAATCAATGTACACAAAGTGCCGTATTTGAGTTTGCTTAAAAATGTAACTGCGATATATTAATTTTATTAGGTCATGAATGTGTGTTACTATAAAACAAAGCAGCAATTTTCCTTGAAGACTTCAAAATTTAATTGCATTGTAAATGTACTTACAATGCAAATGCAGTTGCATTAATTCTACATTAATATATCCAAACTAATCATGAGCATATATTTTTCAGGTTAGGATGATATCATTTGTAGTTGAAAATCACCCTTTTCTCCCTAAAAGGAACTGTCTATGTTATCTCAACTTGACAGAAGCTACAGTCATATGGGAAAAGGGATGTCCAACTGAGAAAATGCCTCAAAGATTGGCCTGAGGCAAGTCTATGGTGCATTTCTTAATTAGTGATTGATGGGTGAGGTCCAGACCATTGTGGATGGTGCCATCCCTGGGCTGGTGGTCCTGGGTTCTATACGAAAGCACGTTGAACAAGCCATGGGAGACAAGCCAGTAAGCAGCACCGCCATGGCCTCTGCATCAGCTCCTGCCTCCAGGTTCTTGCCTTGAGTTGGTGGAATGTGACCTGAAGGTGTTAAGATGCAAGAAACTCTTTCTTCCCTAGTTGATTTTGGTTATGGTGCTCAATCACAGCAGTAGAAAGCCCTAAGAGAGATTCATAAGTACTTTCACGTGCATGTTTATCTTCAGTTATGCTTCATGATTGTATGTGTGTGAAAGAGAGGGTGGGGTGGGTCTGATCAGAACCAAATTTTAAAAATGTTGGTTAAATGCTTTCATCAAAAATCTCTTTGTTCAAATCTGAATGATTTGCAATTAAAGCAGTTTCTGGCCTTGGATAGCCACAAAAAAGTCCATTTCCATAGTGCCTCTGGAAAGTACCTAGCTACTTATGTTTGTTTGATTTATCACTTGCTTTTGCAAAGGTCTGTTAGTTGAGAGTGGCAGACCTAACAATCTCTTTATATTCCACTTAGTGGTAGAATTTGCATCTCAAAGTACAGGGGGGACAACAACCAATAACATTGGCTTGATTAAATTTTCCATTTTTGAAACATTTTGTTTGGGCTCCATCATAACATAAGTACCTTTTTGTTGTCTTTCTTTTGGGCTCTTGAGGAAGTACCATCAGTGAATTAGTTAATATTTAATTCATCTCCAGATAATTACCTGAGAAATAAAATGTGTATTCAAGTTATTTTTGTGTTATTGTGTAAATGTTATTGTTGTTATTGTTGAGATTTCCAAAATGATGCATTCTTCTTATAGTGTAGAATACATAGATGTTAGACAAGGAACTCTTTGGGTGATAATATTCTGTTAAGAAGCAAAGACATTCGCAGTTCATTTTGAAAGCAGTGATCGTGATAGAGAAGAAATACTCCACTCAAAGAGAAATTAGGTCTGTGTTTTTGTCAGGGTTTAGAAAGAAATCAATCCTGTATGTCATAGACCTTTGGGGAAAGTGCCTATTACTAGTAAGTACAAAAATACAGAAAGTTCCTTTCTACAGGGCAGCGAACTCTACAGTCAAGCAAGCAACCACACAGCAAACAAGTCATTTTTATTATATGCCAGTGACATCTTTCTCTAAAATGTTTTGAGACAGTCACCTTGGAAGGGGTCTTATGGGATAAAATATGTAGAAAACAAACAGTATTCAAGACAAAATTTAACTTATAGTGTCTAAAAGTAAATTGATAGAACTAGCAGACGACCAGATGTTTTCTTTTTCTTTTAAAAATGTGAGCACATTTTAGGTCTCAGAGTGTAGCTTAACAGTCCAACATGTACTTAGCATGTGCAAGTACCTAGGTTTAATCTCTAGTACCACTGTGGAAAAATGAAAAAAAAAAAACAATTTATCCCTTTCTAATTCAAAATTCATTTTGTTTATTAAATTTCATGGACTATTCAAAGCTCCTGTTTCCCTACCTGCTGCTGTTTGAGCCTTGACTCTTCACATGTCTAGATAAACACATTAAATTCTGAGATGTAGGTATTGTGGCTGGGAATGCTGAGGGTTCCTCCACGGGGATGTTAGGCATGGTACTGTGACTTCATGGTTCCTCCTGGTGTGGCCCCAATGACACGAGAAAGTCCATGAGTTTTTACAGGCTTTAATGTCATGGCAGATGGTGGGTGGATCTGGATGCACCCCCCCCCCAAAAAAAAAAAACCCAGGGCAGACCTGAGTTAAATGGGGGGGGGGAGGGGCTGGGGAGGAATGCTTAATTGGCTCCACCCTCTGGCCTTCAGGTACCTCATTAGTATGTAAATCTCTCTAGGGCCTGAGGCCTGTTGGCCATAGACCTCTCTGTGGGAGGGTCTGTGGAGGGCTGAAGCTAAATGAAAAGAACCAAGGTCTGGGAGCAGAGCTGAACTCCTGCCGTCCAATAATGGTCCGGGGTTCCAAGCTCAGGCTCGACCAAGCACCCAGCTGCTTCTCACAGCCCACCGCCCCACACTGAGGCGATGGTTTTGTCTTGTTTCTACTGAATAGGACTGCACACTGACAAAAGCGAATGGTTGGACTTTGGAAACATGAGCTCCTTAAGCTAAATGTAACATGCTGGAAACCCAGAATAGATGGAAGAATCAGAGCACAGTAGGAAGAGAACAATCCAGAGTGAGAACAACACAGCAGCCTGGGTTCCTTTGTTAATAGCTTGTAGCCCAGTCTGAGTACACCTTTTCAGATGGCAAGTTACAAGCTATCAAATGATAAATAGGAAAAGAACTTACTAGGCTGTGCCTTTACAGACATAATACATGTGACTTGTAAGCAAAACAGAAAAGTTCTAATGACCTCTTAGAATTCAATAATAGAGGCTAAAATAATTTCCTTCTTGAATATAGAAAAGATGTGAATTTACCTATACATTTATAACTGCAGTGGTTTCAAAGCACCAGGATCTGATACAAAATAGGTGTTTCATCTATGAGTAGCCAAAAATCTGTATGTATTTTTTATTTTTTTATTTTTTTCATGAAATCTTTTTTTTATTTTATTTTTTATTGGATAATTTATTTATATTTCAGATTCCATCCCCTTTCCCAATCCCCCCCCCAGAAAACCCCTATCCCATGTCCCCTTTTCCTTTTTGCATTTATACACTTTTTAAAAATGTTAATCAAAGGCTTTATAAGTTTGGTAATGCACAATCAGAAGTGTAACCAATACCCAACCTAGATATATCAACTATCTTTGACTGGTGGAGACATGTGAACATCTGCCTCCCTGTCTCCCTCTCTTTCTCTCTTTCATCACCTAGCTTCTCCTCTCCTGCTTCTCCTCCTCTCCTTACTCCTTCTCTTCCTCTCAGTACTCCTCCCACCTTAGCTCCTCCTACATATCACCCTTCCTGTTAAAATAAAACTTTTCTCTCAAAATACAATTAGAGCATAATTATGCCAATTTGTACCAGTGAGGTACAAGATAGTCCTAATACCCAGTCCATCATTTTGTTGACTAACCAGAACCTCTGTCATCTCTCCTAGCTAAAACACATAGTTATTAACCTGGCTTTTTCCTTAGTTTAGAATGAATGTCAGCTGAAAACCATTCACTCAAATCTTTTCTCTCAAGGTAAATAGCCAGGATTGGCTATGAGACTGTAAGTTTTCAACCCCATCAGAAATCCAGAATGACTGAGTTAACTAAAATTGTGGGAAGCACAAAGCATAGCTTCTAAAACTTAGTCAATTTATAGAGACCTCTGAACACCTGGATGCTCCCTATACTACAAAACGTTGGAGCATCTGTTCTTCTGCTTTCTGGCCCAGGATCATCTGACAGACCATAGTGATACAGAATTATTAAGGGCTGATTACTCTGTCTAGGCAGATATAATCAGTCGACTATTCTGCAAGTGTGTCCTTTTCTGGACAGTACTTTGTCTGTAGATGGGAAGAGGCAATTCTTGTCTAATGGCTGTCTCACCACAACTGGAGTAACTCCAAAGATGCTCAATTTCTTCTTAGAATTCAATACAGGAAGCTGTCAGGAGCAGACAGGTCTCTAATCAAAATGAACATTAGTATGGAAATGTTTGTAACGTCAATTCTGTTGACTTCTGACGTTTTGAAAACCAGCTATCCATATAAGGTAATCTGGACTGTTGTCTGTTAACTCCACTCAGCTATTTCTAAATAAAACATAGAAAACACCCTAACAGTAAACTCCAAGCCATGAATTTGCTATAGTCCCTTAACTCACAGGCTAACCATCTCAAATCTGTTAAAAAAGTTAAGGAAGGACTGGGTCTAAGCCTTGTATTCCTAAATGTGTTATACAGGCACAATGCCTATGAGAGTATCAATATTCATCTCACTTTTATATCAATAAGAAGCTCGTACCAATGAAAACCTTAAAATTTGTAATCAAAGTAAATTGGTGCCATTTAAGAAATTATATCTTCATCTTGATAATAATTGTACAGATTTCTACCAATAGGTTATGGCTATGCAATAAATCCTAGCTAATTCTCTCTATTCCCACAAAACCACTAGTTTTCCCTAGAAAGACAGTCCAACATTTACCACCTTAGTCCCCAAGCCCAGGGAATAGGGGCACTGACTCTTCATTAACTTCTTCAAGCTGATTATTGGCGTTGAGATATTAGGAGTGGGGGAAGGGCAAATTGACAATCCTCTGATGCTGTGTCTTCACTGCCTCCAGATGGAATTCCCGGACCTCAGAGGTTTGAGCAGGTCTACCCAGCTTGCTTGTTGAGTAGATACACCAAGGCTGATTATTCTGCAATATACAATTCTCAAAACAAATTTTAGTATCAAGATAATTCTTTTAAGAGGGCTGACATTTTATTAAGTATGTTGGTTCTAACCGATTTTCTTTTTTCCCCCTCTTTTACTGGATATAATATTTATATTTCAAATTTTATCCCCTTACCATATTCCCCCCACCACCCAGGAACCCCATATCCCATCCCCCCTCCTCCTGCTTCTATGAAGATGTGTACCTACCTACCCCCCACTCCCCCCTACCCACCCTCAGACCCCCCCACTCAGTGTTCAGCCTTCATGGGAGCAAAGATCTCCTCTCCCACCTATGCCCAACAAGGTCATCCTACCCTCCATATACAGCTGGAGTCATGTGTCCCTCCATATGTGCTCCTAGGCTGGTGGTTTAGACCCTGGAGAGCTCTGGCTGGTTGGTATTGTTGCTCTCCTATGGGGCCACCAAACTTTTCTGCTCCTTCAGTCTACTCTCTAACTTCTCCATTGGGAACCCTTGATCAGGTTAATGGTTAGCTTCGAGTATCTGCCTCTGGGTATGTCAGACTCTGGGGGACCTCTAAGGAGACAGCGTTATCAGGCTGTTGTCAGCATTCCCTTCCTGTCATCCATATCAGAGTCTATTTTTGGTGACTGCACATGGGATGAATACCCAGGTGGAATGGTCTCCATACAACCTCTTCTTCAGTTTCTGTCCTACACTTTGTCTCCATATTTGCTCCCTTGGGTGTTTAGTTACTCCTTCTAAGAAAGACCTAGGCATCCACACTTGTTCTTCCTTCTTCATGAGATTCATGTGGTCTGTTAGTTGAATCTTTGTTGTTTCAAACTTTTGGGCTAATCTCCGCTTATCAGTGAGTAAATACCATGTGTGTTCTTTTGTGATTGGGTTACCTCACTCAGGATGATATTTTCTAGTTCCATCCATTTACCTAAGAATTTCTCGAATTATTTTTAATAGCTGAGTAATATTCCATTGTGTAAATGTACCACATTTTTTGTATCCATTCCTCTGTTGAATGACATCTGGGTTCTTTCCAGCTTCTGGCTATTATAAATAAGGCTGCTATGAACATAGTGGAGCATATGTCTTTGTTATATGTTGGGGCATTTTCTGGGTATATGCCCAGGAATGGTATAGCTGGGTCCTCAGGTAGTGCTATGTCCAATTTTCTGAGGAACCGCCAGACTGACTTCCAGAGTGGTTGTACCAGCTTGCAACCCCACCAACAATGCAGGAGTGTTCCTTTCTCCACATCCTTGCCAGCATCTACTATCACCTGAATTTTTGATCTTAGCCATTCTGACTGGTGTGAAATGGTATCTCAGTGTTGTTTTGATTTGCATTTCCCTGATGACTAAGGATGTTGAGCATTTCTTAAGGTGCTTCTCAGCCATTCGTGTTACCTCAGTTGAGAATTCTTTGTTTAGCTCTGTACCCTATTTTTTAATGGGATTATTTTGTTGTTTGGCATCTAATTTCTTGAGTTCTTTGTATATATTCGATATTAGCCCTCTATTGGATCTAGGATTGGTAGTGATCTTTTCCCAATCTGTTGGTTGCCGTTTTGTCTTATTGACAATGTCCTTTGCCTTACAGAAGATTTGCAATTTAATGAGGTCCCATTTGTTGATTCTTGATCTTAGAGCATAAGCCATTCGTGTTCTGTTCAGGACTTTTCTCCTGTGCCTAGGTATTCGAGGGTCTTCCCCAACTTCACTTCTATTAGTTTCAGTGTATCTGGCTTTATGTGAAGGTCCTTTATCCACTTGGAGTTGAGCTTTGTACAAGGGGATAAGAATGGATTGATTTGCATTCTTCTACATGCAGACATCCAGTTGAGCCAGCACTACTCGTTGAAAATGCTGACCTTTTTCTACTGGATGGTTTTAGCTCCATTGTCAAAGATCAAGTGACCATAGGTGTGCAGGTTCATTTCTGGGTCTTCAATTGTATTCCATTGATCTTCCTGCCTGTCTCTGTACCAATACCATGCAGTTTTTATCACTACTGCTCTGTAGTACAGTTTAAGGTCAGGGATGGTGATTCCCCCAGAAGTTCTTTTATTGTTGAGAATAGTTCTCACTATCCTAGGTTTTTTGTCATTCCAAATGAATTTGTAAATTGCTCTTTCTATCTCTATGAAGAATTGATTTGGAATTTTGATGGGGATTGCATTGAATCTGTAGATTGCTTTTGGCAAGATGGCCATTTTTACTAAGTTGATCCTGCCAATCCAAGAGCATGGGAGATCTTTCCATCTTCTGAGATCTTCGATTTCTTTCTTCAGATACTTGAAGTTCTTGTCATACAGATCTTTCACTTGCTTGGTTAGATTCACTCCAAGATATTTTATTTTATTTGTGGCTATTGTGAAGGGTGTCATTTCCCTAATTTCTTTCTCAGCCTGTTTATCCTTTGAGTAGAGGAAGGCTACTGATTTGTTTGAGTTGATTTTATATCCAGCCACTTTGCTAAATTTGTTTATCAGGTTTAGGAGTTCTCTGGTGGAAGTTTTAGGGTCACTTAAGTATACTATCATATCATCTGCAAATAGTGAAATTTTGACTTCTTCCTTTCCTATTTGTATCCCTTTGACTTCCTTTTGTTGTCTAATTGCTCTGGCTAGGACTTCCAGTACTATATTGAATAGGTAGGGTGAGAGTGGGCAGCCTTGTCTAGTCCCTGATCTTAGTGGGATTGCTTCAAGTTTCTCTCCATTTAGTTTGATGTTGGCTACTGGCTTGCTGTATATTGCTTTTACTATGTTTAGGTATGGGCCTTGAATTCCTGATCTTTCCAAGACTTTTAACATGAAGGGATGTTGAATTTTGTCAAATGCTTTCTCAGTGTCTAGTGAGATGACCATGAGGTTTTTTTCTTTGAGTTTATTTATGTAGTGGATTACATTGATGGGTTTCTGAATATTGAACCATCCCTGCATTCCTGGGATAAAGCCTACTTGATCATGGTGGATAATTGTTTTGATGTGTTGTTGGATTCGGTTTGAGAGGATTTTATTGAGTAGTTTTGCATCAATATTCATAAGAGAGATTGGTCTGTAGTTCTTTCTTTGTTGGGTCTTTCTGTGGTTTAGGTATGAGCATAATGGTAGCTTCATAGAATGAATTGGGTAGTGTTCCTTCTGTTTCTATTCGATGGAATAGCTTGAAGAGGATTGGTATTAGGTCTTCCTAGAAAGTCTGATAGAATTCTCCACTAAAACCATCTGGCCCTGGACATTTTTTGGTGGGGAGATTTTTAATGACTGCTTCTATTTCTTTAGGAGTTATGAGACTGTTTAGATGGTTTATCTGCTCCTGGTTTAACTTTGGTACCTGGTATCTGTCTAGAAAATTGTCCATTTCATCCAGATTTTCCAATTTTGTTGAGTATAGGCCTTTGTAGTAGGATCTGACGAGTTTTTAATTTCCTCTGTTTCTGTTGTTACGTCTCCCTTTTCAGTTCTGAATCTATTAATTTGAGTACTGTCTCTGAGCTCTTTGGTTAGTCTGGCTAAGGGTTTGTCTATCTTGTTGATTTTCTCAAAGAACCAGCTCCTGGTTTTGTTGATATTTTGTATAGTTCTTTCTGTTTCAACTTGGTTGATTTCAGCCCTGAGTTTGATTATTTCCTGCCGTCTACTCCTCTTGGGTATACTAGCTTCTTTTTGTTCTAACACTTTCAGGTTTGCTGTCAAGTTATTAATGTATGCTCTTTCCATTTTCTTTTTGTGGCACTTAGAGCTATGATTTTTCCTCTTAGTACTGCTTTCAGGGAGTCCCACAAGTTTTGATATGATGTGTCCTCATTTTTATTTAATTCTAAAAAGTCTTTAATTTCTGTCTTTATTTCTTCCTTGACCAAGTTATCATTGCTTAGAGCATTGTTCAGTTTCCATGTGTATGTGGGCTTTCTGTTGTTTTTGTCCATGTCAAAGACAAATCTTAGTCCATGGTGGTCTGATAGGGTACAAGGGATTATTTCAATCTTTTTGTATCTGTTGAGGCCTGTTTTGTGACCAATTATATGGTCTGTTTTGGAGAAGGTACCATGAGGGGCTGAGAAGAAGTTATATTCTTTTGTTTTAGGATGAGATGTTCTATAGATGTCAATTAAGTCCAATTGGTTCATAACTTCTGTTAGTTTCATTGTGTCTCGGTTTAGTTTCTGTTTCCATGGTATGTCCAAAGCTGAGAGTGGAGTGTTGAAATCTCCCACTATTGTTGTGTAAGGAGCAATATATGCTTTAAGATTTAGTAAAGTTTCTTTTATGGATGTGGGTGCCCTTGCATTTGGGGCATAGATGTTCAGAATTGCGAGTTCCTCTTGGTACATTTTCCTTGATGAATATGAAGTGTCCTTCTTTATCTTTTTTGGTTACTTTTGGTTGAAAAACTATTTTATTTGATATTAGAATCGCTACTCCTGCTTGTTTCTTGGGACCATTTGCTTGGAAAATTGTTTTGCAACCTTTTACTCTGAGGTAGTTAGTGTCTGTCTTTTCCACAAAGGTGCCTTTCCTGTATCCAGCAAAATGTTGGGTCCTGTTTACGTATCCAGTCTGATAGTCTATGTCTTTTTATTGGAGAATTGAGTCCATTGATATTAAGAGATATTAAGGAAAAATGAATGTTGTTTCCTGTTATTTTTGTTATTTGCAATGGAGATATGTTTGTATAGCTACCTTCTTTTAGGGTTGTTGGAAGATTACTTTCTTGCTTTTTCTAGATTGTAGTTTCCCTCCTTGTGCTGGAGTTTTCCCCCAATTATCCTTTGAAGTGCTGGATTTGTGGTAAGATATTGTGTAAATTTGGATTTGTCATGGAATATTTTGGTTTCTCCATCAATATTGATCGAGAGTTTTGCTGGGTAGAGTAGTCTGGGCTGGCATTTGTGTTCTCTTCAGGTCTGTATGATATCGGTCCAGGATCTTCTGGCTTTTATGGTCTCTGGTGAGAAGTCTGGTGTAATTCTTATAGGTCTGCCTTTATATGTTACTTTGCCTTTTTCCCTTACTGCTTTTAGTATTTTTTCTTTGTTTTGTACATTTGATGTTTTGATTATTATGTGGTGGGAAGTATTTCTTTTCTGGTCTAAACTATTTGGAGTTCTGTAGGCTTCTTGTATATTTATGGACATCTCTTTCTTTAGGTTAGGGAAGTTTTCCTCTATAATTTTGTTGAGTATATTTACTGGTCCTTTAAGTTGGGAGTCTTCCCCCTCATCTATACCTATTATCCTTAGGTTTGGCCTTCTTGTTGTGTCTTGGATTTCCTGTATATTTTGGGTTAGTAATTTTCGTATTTTGCATTTTCTTTGACAGTTGTGTCAATGTTTTCCATGGTATCTTCTGCACATGAGATTCTCTCTTCTATCTCTTGTATTCTGTTGGTGATACTTGTGTCTATGACTCCTGATCTTTTCTTAGGTTTTCTATCTCCAGTGTAGTCTCCCTTTGTGATTTTTTTTTATTGTTTCTACTTCCATTTTTAGATCCTGCATGGTTTTGTTTAATTCCTTCTCCTGTTTGGTTGTGTTTTCTTGCAATTCCTTAAGGGATTTTTGTGTTTCCTCTTTAAGGGTTTCTATCTGTCTACCAGTGTTCTCCTTAAGTTCTTTGAGAGTGTTATTTATGTCTTTCTTAAAGTCCTCTATCATCATCATAAGAAGTGATTTTAATTCTGAATCCTGCTTTTCTGGTGTGATGGGGTGTTCAGGGCTTGCTATGATGGGGGTACTGGGTTATGATGATGCCATGTAACTTTGGATTCTGTTGCTTACGTTTTTGCGCTTGCCTTTTGCCATCTGGTTAAATCTAGTGCTGCCTGTACTTGCTGTCTCTGACTGAAGCCTGCCTTTCCAGTTATCTTGCTTGTATCTGATCTTCTCGGGGTCCAGATGTCCCTGTGATCTTCTTCAGCTGCACTGAGTACAGTGGTACCTCTAGGATGCCTCAGGATATGGTGCCCCCAAGGTAGCAGACCAGCTAGGTGTTTGCTGTTCTGGGTGCAGTGTCTCCTCTAGGATGTCTCAGGATAAGGTGCCCACTGACCTGAGTGCAGTGGCTCCTCTAGGATATCTCAAGATATGTTTTCTGATGCTCTGAGTTCAGTTGTTCCTCTGCGGCTCTGGGTTGAGTGGACCTTCTAGGATGTCTCTGGCGGAATCCGGGGTCCACGTAAGAGCAGACCAGGCAGAGGTCTGCTCCAGGCCTCAGATCCGGGAGAGGGGCAGACTGTATGTATTTTTTTTAAAATACCAAGTGTTGAACAGGGCATGAAGAAAGCTGTGTCATATTCTGCTACTGAGAGCATAAGTTGGTATGAGTCTTTAATGAGTTGTTTGCTCATATCAAGTGAAGTTAAAGGGTGTCTAAGGCTTGGTAATTTCTCTTGTGGACATGTACCCAGACAGTTGCCAGGATAGTTTTATTGGCATTGCTTGGTAGATTTTAAAAACATCAGAAATAACATAAACAACAAGCAGGTAATCAGATAACTATGTTATGGAATGTGATACAATAAAATCTGTATAGAAATAAAAACATGGCCTAGCACCACACATAGTATCACTGATCAATATAATCTTGCATGAAAATGTAAACTAGAGCTGGGCAGTGGTTGTGCACACCTTTAATCCCAGCACTTGGGAGGCAGAGGCAGGCAGATTTCTGAGTTCGAGGCCAGCCTGGTCTACACAGTGAGTTCCAGGACAGCCAGGTCTATACAGAGAAACCTTGTCTCAAAAAAAATCAAACAAGCAAACAAACAAACAGAAAAGAAAATGTAAACTAGAAACAATATGGTAGCATTTATATAAAATTATGAAATATAAACTATGCAAATGCTATTTTAATGCATACCTTAGAGTAAAAGGATGTGATTCAGTATAATGTACAGAGAATCAAGGCTGGTGATGGGAAGAGGCAGACACTAGTACTGGAGAGTTTGTTTTCCTCTCTGTACAGTTTTATGTCACTAATATTTTTATATAAAAAGTATCCTGCTCTCTTTTAGTACTAGGGAAGTGAAATAAAACATCTCTTCCCTCTGCTAGCACCTGACTAATTCACATGCAGATGCACGCAGCCAACCACTGGATTGAGCCCATGAACCCCAATGGAGGAGTTAGGGGAAGGAATGAGGGGGCTGAAGGGTTTTGCAATCCCATAGGAAGAACAACAATATCAACTAACTGGACCACCAACCAAATAGTATACATGGGTGGGTCTATGGCCACCCATGTAGCAGAGGATTGTCTTATCTGGCATCAGTGGGAGGGGAGGTACGTGGTCCTGTGGAGTCTTGTTGCCCCAGTGTAGGAGGATGCTAGAGGGGTGAGGCAGGAGTGGGTGGCTTGCTGGGGGAGCACCCTCATAGAGGCAAAAGGGAGGGTGGATTGGATGGGGGATTTGTGGAGGAGATACTAGGAAGGGGGACAATATTTGAAATGTAAATATATAAAATAATAAAAAAGGAGAATGTGGTGAGCAGTTATCATTTGAGAACATTTTTAATGCCACAAGAACTTAATATTTGTACCTTATGGAAATTCTGCTTTTTAAAAAATTTTGAGATAGGAACTCACTGAGCAGCTCTGTCTGTCTTGGAAATTGCTATGTCCATTTGGCTCAAACAGCAATCTACCATGCCTGGTTCATTTTACTTCTTTAAATATTTTTATTAATGTGAATGTGTGTCTCTGCTTGTAAGCATATATATCACATGTGTGTGTAGTGTCTGCAGAAGCCAGAAAAAGGCAGAAAATCCCCTGGAACTGGACTTACAGATGGTTGTGAGCTGCTTTTTGGATGCTGAGAACCATACTGAAGTTCTCTGAAAGAACAGCAAGTGTTCTTAACTGCTGAGCTGTCCCTCTGGCCTCATATTATCCTTTACATTTTTTAAAATTATAGTTTACAACATGAATTTCATGCTCATTCACAGCAACAATTGAGTTTCTGAGCCCAGTGGAACTTCTGAAGATGGTGGCTGTTTAGCTCAGGGGATAGTCCTGTACAAGATTAAAACACAGCTTTAAAAGTGAGAGTCCAAACTAAAAATGCAGCAACTCGAAGAAACTCACGGCACTTTTGCTAGATAAATAAACCCATGTTAGCCATGAAATGGAATGGAAAGCAAAAATCCAACCACATGCCTGTGTAAAATTCCCAAGTATCTAAAGTAGGATATATTTATCTTGAACACAAAAGACAATAAATAAGCCAGGAACTGGAGAGGGTTAGGAACACTGGCAGCAGGGACAGTCCCAGTGTTGAGAGGGGCAATGGACACTGGCTCCCATCAATGACCAGAAGCTAGCCACTCACAAAAGAGAGTCCCACCGATTATACAAATGAGCTGGAAGGGAATACAAAACTGAATGCTATTTTCATAGGCTGTTTCTCTTATATTACTTTTTCTTTTTAACACTTTACTGTTTTTTTTGTTTGTACATTATGGCTTTTGATCTCACATTTTTTAATGTTTTTGTTTGTTTGTTTTGTGTGTGTGCATGTGTATGTTTCTTGTTCCTTTTCTTTTTTATTAAGGTTTGTTTTAAATTTTTTCTTTTCTTTTTTTGCCTCTCTTTTTTATTGGATATTTTATGTATTTACATTTCAGATGTTATCCCCTTTCCTCATCCTCCCTCCCCAGAAAGCCCCTATCCCATTCCCCTCATCCTGCTTCTATGAGGATGTGCCCACATCCACCTACCCATTCCCACCTTCCCACCCTCAAATTCCCCACACTGGGGCATCCAGCCTTCAGAGGACCAAGGACTTCCTCTCCCACCTGTGCCTGACATATATAGATGAGGTCATGGGTCCATCCCTATGTGCTCCCAGGCTGCTGGATTAGACCCTGGGGAGCTCTGGTTGGTTGGTATTGTTGCTCTCCCCATGGGGCTGCAAATCCCTTCAGCTCTTTCAGTCTTCTCTCTAACTTCTCCATTGGGAACCCCATGATCAGTTCAATGGTTAGCTGTGAGCATACACCTCTGTATATGTCAGGCTCTGGCAGACTTCTAAGGAGACAGCTATATCAGGCTACTGTCTGCATGCATTTTCTGGCATCCACAACAACGTTTGCCTTTGATGACTGCACATGGGATAGATACCCAGGTGGATCAGTCTCCAGACAGCCCCTCCTTCAGTGTCTGTTCCACACTTTGTCTCCATATTTGCTCCTGTGAGTATTTTATTACTCCTTCTAAGAAAAACCGAAGCACCTACACTTTGGTCTTCCTTGTTCATGGGCTTCATGTGGTGTGTGAGTTGTATCTTGAGTATTGTGAGCTTTTGGGCTAATATCCATTTATCAGTGAGTGAATAATATGTGTGTTCTTTTGTGATTGGGTTACATCACTCAGGATGATATTTTCCAGTTCCAGCCATTTGCCTGCAAATTTCATGAAGTCATTGTTTTTAATAACTGTGTAGTATTCCATTGTGTAGATGTACCACATTTTTTTTTTGTATTCACTCCTCTGTTGAAGGGCATCTGGGTTCTTTCCAGCTTCTGGCTATTATAAATAAGGCTGCTATGAACATAGTGGAGCATATGTCTTTGTTATTTGTTGGGGCATTTTCTGGGTATATGCCCAGGAGTGGTGTAGCTGGATCCTCAGGTAGTGCTATGTCCAGTTTTCTGAGGAACCACCAGACTGATTTCCAGAGTGGTTGTACCATCTTGCAATCCCACCAACAATGGAGGAGTGTTCCTCTTTCTCCGAATCCTAGCCAGCATCTACTATCACCTGAATTTTTGATCTTAGCCATTCTGACTGGTGTGAAATGGTATCTCAGTGTTGTTTTGATTTGCATTTCCCTGATGACTAAGGATGTTTAGCATTCTTAAGGTGCTTTTTGGCTGCATTATACACAAACACCAACACCAACACACACACACACACACACACACACACACACACACACACACACACAGAGGGGGCGATATGGAGTTGGGTGGGTAGGGAGGTGGACAGGCTTTTGGATGAGATGAGGGAGAGGACACCGTGCTCAGACTATACACTGGCTGTTGTTTAAGAGGACCTGGGCTTGGTCCCTATCACACACAAGGCAGCTTATGACTCGGTATAACTCCAATTGTCCTCTTCTTGTCTCCACACACTAGGCAAATATACAGTATACATACATTAAGGCAAAACACTCGTATACATAAAATAAACAAGCAAATCTAAAAAAGACAATATACCTATGTAGATGAAGCAAAAATACTTATCTACATAAAATAAATTTAAAAAATTAAAAGAACACCACCAATACCAACATTACTATGCTGTAGCTAGGGAGACAGATACAGAAGCTGCCTTTCTTCATCGCGCTCATGATATGATTTTTCACTAGTGCGTAGGTAATGTGAAACAGTTAGCAGAGAGGACCAGTTCCTTGCCTCTTGCTTTGCTGTTACCATGTGTTGCTTTCTTGATCTTCAAGTTACACGGTAGTCTCTCAGCAGTGCTTTCTCTCCAAGTGGGCAGCTCTTCACTTCTATAGCTTATGCTTATGGATCCAGAGCTGCAGAGCTTAGTTTGCTTTGCAACTTTGTCCTTCCTAGAATATGTACTCAAAAGACCAAATAATAAAGTTTAACATTTTCAAAAAAGCTGTTGCTCTTGAACACAAGGATTTCATTTGAGGCCTCTTCTGTTTTCATGTCCATGTTATTTTCTTTACACTCTGTTTTCAGACCTTCATGTCTAAACTTAAGATTAGAACCTCTCAGACTGGAAAGGATGGCCCAGTGATTAAGGGCACCACATCATGCCCCACAGCCAACAGATACTCTATTTCTAGAGTATCTGATGCCTTCTGCTGGCTTCCAAAGAAACCTGTCATGCACTGCATGCACATGGTACATGAACATACATTAAAACATCTATATACATATAATAAAAATAAATGAATCTTTGAACCTTTAATAACTTGTTAATTCTTAATCTCCTGATTCCTTTGTTCATAAAATATAAAAATTGAGGAACAGATATTGTTCTAGTATAGGGGATCCAGTGCCCTCTTCTGACCTCCACAGGCACCAGGCATAGATATAGTGAACAGACATAATGCAGGCAACACACACACACACACACACACACACACACACACACACACACCAAAATAAATAAAATAACTTAAAAAGGGAACACTTTAGACAAAAATCAATTTACTACCATTTATTCAAGTGAAGAACACCTGCAGAATGGGGTCCTGCTCAGACCCAGCATGATTTCTTTGAAGCTCTACAGCAGTGTGAGCAGTGAGCCGTGATAACTGAACAAAGGAACACAGCAAACAAGTTAAATGCTAGTTGTTGGCTCTGATTAGTACCATCTCTAGTTTCATTCCCCTGTTCACATTAGGCTTTCCTGTACTAATGAAGAAACCCCAGTCTAGTGGCTTCCCAAGTATTTTTTTGAAACAATATTTTTTTTATTAATTCTTTGAGAGTTTCATCCAATGTATTTTGATAATATTTGTCCACCTTGCCTAACTCCTCCCAAAGCCATCCCTATCTCTCCACTCGCCCAACTTCACATGGTCTTCTTTTTAAACTCATTGAGTGCAATCTGTGCTGCAGAAAGACTGCTGAGTTTTGAGCTTGCCCTAGAATGTGGTCAACCTATCAGGTGGTCTTATCCCTAGCAAAAACCTACGTTCTGTCTCCTAGAAGGTATCAGTTGCCAATTGTCTTCAGCCAGGGATGGGCTTTGTGCCCTCCTCCTCCTCTCTATCCCAGAATTTTTGTCTAACTTGAGCTTGTATAGGTCTTGTGTGTGGTCTCACAGTCTTTGTGAGTTCCTATGTGCAACTGCCTTGTTCTGTTGGGCCTGCTCATCAGCGATCAGCATTGCTAGGCACATTGACTATTTACTTTCTGTTCATAGAAGAAAGGAGTTGGGAGGGTCATGGGACCTTCAACTGAGTAACCAGTCAGTCCTCCCAACCAGTTGTGGGCAATTCTGCCTAAATTGCAGTGGCCTCAGGGTGTTGAGAGAGCTCTAGAGGAAATATACTTGGGGAAGGATGAGAGGAGGGGCATCATTTACACATCCCTGGGAAACCATCATCCCTGATGGGTGCACACCTTCCAGAGTGACTGCTTTAAGATTACCTAAGCTCCTGCGCATAGCTCCTCACCTACTGCTCTCTGTAAGTAAACCAAATAAACTCACTGGTTCCTCTGGGTGAACCTTTGTTTCAATCCTTACTTCTGGTCAGGACTTTAGGGGCGTGTAATTGTTTCCCTTTCAGGGAGGAATTTTAGCAGCAAGCCTCATAAAAATGAATGCTTAATTTTTTAATAGAGTTCAAGAAGAAAATCTTTTTAAGTACAGAGGGATGTTTATTAAAACGTGCTAAGTGTGACGGTTTTTTTTTTTTTATCTTAATAAGCTCAGCAAGCAAACTATGTCAAAGGGAGAGATGTGCAATCACTGCAAAAGTTTCAGATTGACTGTAAATTCATACAACTCTATAGATTGGGAAATTTAAGTTTCACATTGCACTGAAGCATCTTTAATTTTTCAAAATTGTGATTACTTGGCTACATTTGTGTTCATGCCATGGTGTGTGTGTAGAGGTTAAAATTATGGGGGTTGGGCCTTTCCTTCTACCATGTTGGTTTGGGGATGGAATTTAGGTGGTCAGACTGGATAGCAGTTGCCTTTATCCAACAAGCCATCTTGCTGCCCCTGAAGCAGCTTTTTGAATACAAGTCTCTGGAAGCAAGAATGTTGCTTTAAACTACAGTAAGCCGATTGGGCCAGGAGATTGAGAGAGCTCTGCCTTAGTCTGTGGGGTGTGGAGAAAGTGCCTTGACCCCATTTTAGTTACTGTTGTTTCTTTTTAGATTGTGGAATGAATGAGTCTGCTCTCCTTACCTTTATTAGAAATTGTCATTAACGAAAACCTCTGAAGGACAGGATGAAGAAAAGTCTGCTTGAAACTGTGGGAGGAAAGGAGGAGACAGGTCTATGGATGTGGAATGGTTGGAAAGAATGTGTTCCCAGGGTTCCCACAGTCTTTTTTTTTTTTTTTTTTTTGCCCTGCTACAAATCCTTCAACAGCTCTACGGTTTACAGAGCACTTTAGATGTTTGTGGCTATAACTGAGGTTTCTACATGGCATGAAGCTCACATTGAAAAAAAAAAGCACTCTAATTTCTGATCACTTTCCCCAGACAGGCCTGTCAGCAGCTGTAATGTTTCCCTGGTGTGCAGAGCTGTACCACATGGTTAGACTCCCAGTTTCCATGGGTCTTTGAAGACCTCCTTAAGCCCTCGAACAGCTTCTGCAGTAGCCTGCATTCTCCTGGTGCTGCACATGTCTTCCCCAGCATGGTTGGGAAGAAGAAAATATTATGCTTATGGAGTGGTTGTGTGTGCAACATCCTCTACAAGTCAAATGTCACATCTGGAAGGGCTGGTGCTCACAGTTGGGATAAAGTACTGAGGGTCTATTATCCATGTGCTTACTGAGTACCTGCTATGAGCCACAGACTCCTGTTCCAGTTTATTTGACTGTCACTCTGTCTTTCAGGCTACCTGCAGCTCTTGATTTTATCTGTGATTTCCACTCAAAGGATTATTCATCAGAATGCCAAGCAGCTTTCACTCCCAGACACTCTGAATAGATTTCCATCAATGCAGATAGCCCAGGATGCTGTAAAAAGATGGACAGCAGCATGAATGTACTCCAGTTGAAAGTGCTGTGCTCAAAGAGTAGGGTCGGAGATCTGAACTCCCTTCTGAGCTCTGCCATTGTGTTACCTGGGCTTGGCCTTCCTTTGACCTCCGAATCCTCATTTGCTGAAGGGTAGTGGGTTGGATGGTATTTAGTGGGCCTTGCATCTTTGACACTCTTAGGCTGAAATTATGCAGAATTTACAAGGAACCTGTTCGCAAATGGTTGTGCTCAGGAGAGTACCCTTTCTTTTTCCCTTGGTAGAGAAAATCGAACCGTGTTTGGTCCCTGACACCACAAAGCAACTACTATTCCAAAGAACTAAAAGCAATCAGATTTAAACATCAAGGTAAAATGCATGCATAGTATTAACACACTTTTCTTCACTCAGCAAGAGCTCTATTTTAATCTGTCACTTCCAATATTATACCAGCATATTTCAGCCCATTTAGGTTAAGTAGCTATAACAATTTGGAATGTACTAGTGGCTCTTATATAGTGACTGCAAGTGCCCTAGGCAGAATCCAGTGAGGCCTTGGCTCGGAGACTGTTGGCTCATAGGTGTGCTTAAAAGACTCCATGTTTAGTAGTGGCAACATGTCACAGATGGCTCAGAATGGATGCAGTCATTTCTGAACTCATGGGAGCAAAGGTAATTGTGGCTCAGAGGCTGAAAACCTTTAAGTTTCTCCCTGTGCCACAGGGAAGGCTAATGGTTTGAGGGGTGAGGGCAGTTCACCATCGCTGCTTTTGTAAGGGGTGGTCTCCATGACAACATGCTCAGTGACTCTTTTTCCAACTGAGCACTGAGGTTATAGAGCTTTAGTTATTCGGATTTGAAGTAACATGCTTCACGCATGGACTAGCATTCTTCTTAAATGTAGAACTGTCACATACAGTAGCTCATCTCTATTTCCTTTAGCCAATGATAACAGCACTTATTTCTCTGGTTTCTTTATGAGGCTTAAATTTCAGGAACATTTTAAAATGTAAGTATGGTCCCCTTTCAGGATGTTCAATGTAAGTCTAATTGCTATTCTGAAACAAACATGAACTCCGATTCACCAAATGTAAAAATAAGTATTTTTATTTGTGTGTGTGTGTGCCTGCTTGTTTGTGTGTGCACCACATGTGCAGTGCCCATGGAGGACAGATGTGAGCATCAAATCTCCTGGAGGTGGAGTTACAGATGATTGTGAGCCTCTTCATGTGGAGCTGGTAGTTGAAACTGGGCCAGTTACAAGATACAACTGCTATAGTAAATGCTTTGAACTGCTGAGCCATCTTTCTAGAATTTCAGGAATTTGTTGATTGTGTTCTTTGTGATCCCCTCTAAATGATTTAACAAGAAACACTTGGAGCAATCTGGAAAGACGTTTATTGATAATTTTTGCAAGACAAAAGAGGCAGTAAGAACATTAGTAGAGTCAACAATAATGAAGTAGGATTTTGTGTGGTGGGGACAGGTGGCAGAGACAAGGGGTTCAAACCATTTATGCATCATTAAGTGTGGGGTGACTGGGTCAATACCAAACAAGTTCATACAAAGATCCGGGTAAGTATTAAAATGCCAGTTCATCAAGTCACAGATGAAAAATGGGTCTGATGGTCGGCACCCCTCTAGAAAACTCAATATAACAGTGTTAATTGAGATAACACAGTTCACTGGTGAGCAGAAAAACCAGAAATGGGCAATTCAGTTGGCCATTTGCAATGACTCTCACATCCTTGAGCCTGCTGTGATTGACATGACACTTAGGTTGGTTGGCACTGGAGAAGGCTGAAAATATATTGTTGAAGTAGTCCTAGAAAGCCCAGCTAGTTCTAGGCTAAAAACTGGCTGAAACAGTTTAAGAGTAATTTTGCATATGTTTTCGCAACTCCTTTTCCAGTAACTTCATGTTAATAGCTTGAAATCTATCAAGGTAAGGGTATTTACACCATAGAAATAAGCAGTTGTTACAAGTAAAGTTTAGTGGCATTTTAAAGAGACCTTCATATATATATATATATATATATATATATATATATATATATATATGTAAAATATATAAATACATATATATGTAAAATTAATCATTTCTCTCTTCTCTTCTGTTTCTTTCTTTCTTCTCTCTCTTTTTCTTTCTTTCTTCTCTTTCTCTCTTTCTCTTTTTTTTCCTTTCAAGACAGGGTTTCTCTCTGTAGCCCTGGCTGTCCTGGAACTCACACAATTCCTCCTTCAGTGGTGATGGAGAAAGGGAGGGGCGAGAATGATGGAAGGGACAGTGATTTGTGGATTGGGAGTTGAAAAGATACAAGATTCTGAAAAATCAGGAGAGGAAGTCATGCTTTTGGTGAGATTTAACGTATCAACTGCTCTTGTGTTCTTCTGGACTTAAAGGGCTAAAGATTCTGGACAGAAAAACCAATAAATTTGAGAGCAGTGGGGAAGATCTAAAACAGGAATTGATGCCAAGGAGGGAGAATTGGGTCCATCTCTACATCAAGAACTATCGTGCCTTATAGGCAACACGGAATTCTTCACTTTCTAATTTTAACAAGGGCTGGTAAATCTCTTACTAAACTATTTTCTAGTGATTATATTTGCTAACCTATTAATCTAGTACAAAATAGGTCCTAGATGGGCTCGTCCCCTGCACAGAGAAAAATCAGTATTTATAGAACTTACATATTTAAATTTAACCAAAAGGTGGAAAGACTAGTTTGCAAAGGGCATCGTCCATTTTCAATCCCAGTGAACTGCCTTTGGAAATAGGTTTTTCATTAAGTCAGCTTTGTTTTTTCTTTGATCCAGTTGACGTACCGGGAAACCTTTGTATATATTCCATACTTGCCTTTCATTGCACATTCTTCACCCCAGCTAATAATGCCCGTTAAGAAATTTGTCCCTTCTACTTCAGTAACATGGGGTCCACCACTATCTCCTTCACATGAATCTTTACCTCCTTCACGGTAACCTGCACAGAACATGTTGTTATAGATGGTGAATGTTGTGGACCTAAGGCATGTGGCTCGGTCAACCAGTGGAACTCTAAGGTTCTGAAGAATGGAAGCCTGTCTCCCTTTGTTGAAGACTTTTCCCCAGCCACTCACATAGCCAGAACCAAACTTGAGGAAGATATTTGTATATTCCCTATCAGCAACACAGATAGGTGTTACATAGCTGTTTAGTATTAAAGGTTTATCTAGTTCCAGCAAGGCAATGTCATGACTATACTTATTGATAGTTGCGTTGTAGTGGTGATGAGGGATGGCTCGAATCACATTTCGCCTTTGTTCTGTGTCTTCCTTCTCATCAATGTTATATTCACCTATTGAAAACAAATCTCATAGTTTATAGTCCTTAACATAAATGCATTTCCCATGATCCTCAGTCAGCTTGGCTTCACTGATCATTAGTAACCAAGTCTCAATGATCTAATATAGTGTGGGTGGGGAAGCTGATAATTAATAAATCATTTTATTATGCTGAGAGTGCTTTATGGGTTCACAAAAGGGACTATGGGGCTTGGAAGGTGGAATCAGTTAGGGTTTGGAATTATGGCCTCTCTCCCATTTGCCCAGTTTACTCAGTACCAATCCTGTTGGACATTTGTACAATACGATATGTCTGTCATGCACTAACATTGCCAAGGATTATCTATTTTGCTTACTTACCAGCAACAACCTCAATTTTATCACCAGGTTTAAGGCAGTGGGCAGCAGTTACAATCCATTTTTCATTAATGATGGCACCTCCACAGAATGCCTCAATTTCACCATTTAAAATGACCTGTGGAAATAAAGTTAAGAAGATTGCAACATACAATTTTTGATTCAGAGAAAAACAGCTATATATGCTGTTTGCAGGGGTGGAGAAAAGTAGACTTGTAGGTGCTGGGCAGAAATAAAGAATTTCTGGACAGTGTCAGCTCTGCAGATGAATTAGTGCTCCTGGAGCACAAACTGAACTGTTGTTTCTGTAATGATCTTGAAGTGAATGCAGAATGAGAGGTGGTGTGGTGGGGATGGTTCTCTGGGAGGGGGGTGAATCTGAGGAGTGGAGTTTTTCGGTGTGTGATGTGGGGCCCTTGAGTTCCTTTCCCGTGTTACCTAGAGAGTCTGGTGAAGGCTATTGAAGGAGATCCAGTGATATGGGAGAAAATACTAACTACCAAGGATGAATAATTACTATGACGTCTCTGGCCTTGTATGAGGACATCTCTTTGCTACTTGTCACTTGAAAGAGAAAAATCAGCAGGTTTTTTCCCCCCAGGAGCTGTTTAAGGCCCTTTCCAAATTAGAATATTAAGGGATGAGACCCAAGGATTCCACAGGAGCTGTGTTTATTAGTCACCTATGTGCTGGTCACCAGCAGGACCCACGAGTTCCTTCCAGCTCCCCTATCCATAGCCAGCTTCCCCTGGCTGGAAGTGTAAGCTATCCTTGCTTTGAAAAAACTGTTTTACTGCACTTGATTTTTATACAATGTGGACAAGACTGTTTGGTGTGTGGCGTTAAACATGGACATTATAGATAAGAGGATAATTTATTCTTTCTTGTCTACATTTACATCATAATCAGAGAGGACCATCAACGTTTTTACTTAAGAGAATTGCAGTTTTGATATATAAACAAAGATCTTGATCCACATTTTCAAAGAGAAAGCTGAGAAGGTGGCCACTAGAGGGCACTCAGCATTCAGTAAACTGTTCAGTAGCCCACTGGCCTCCTAGCTAATGCCTTTTGCCTAAGTTGAAGGTAACCTGTTCCTAAGCAAGACAAAGGGGGGATTTTGGTCTCTGAGTATGGGGCAGAGATAGTCCTTTTGAAGGTTGCTCTGGGCCTGAATTCAACTTACTGAAGGGCTACTGTGTCCTGGACACTGAAGCACTAGCTTTGTAAATAGAATCCTAAGGGACTTGCCCAATTGTTACAGGTCTCTTGCCTTCTTTCCCACACTTAGCTTATCGCCTCTCTTGCTCTTTTTAGCTATTGTTTTATATTTCAAAAATGGAAAAATACCGAAAAACATAATTACATAACTAACACCAGTATTTCTACAACCTAGATTATTTGGTGCTAATAATTGTACTATTCATACATGTTTGGTACTCAAAACACAAAACATGTACGAAATATTACTCTATCCTTTCACAGATGAGCAAACTAAGGTTTAAAGAGACATACCCACTTATGCTACTAAGATGGCACAGAGGGATAAAGTGCCTTCTACCAAGCCTGATGATCTTAGTTGAATCTCTTGGACTCACATAGAAGAAAGAGAGAACCAATTCCTGCACGTTGGCGTCTAATCTCCACATGTGTGCTGTGGCATATGGGTACACACACACACACACACACACACACACACACACACACACACACAAAGAGAGAGAGAGACAGAGAGAGAGACAGAGAGAGACAGAGAGACAGAGACAGAGACAGAGACAGAGAGAGAGAGAGAGAGAGAGAGAGAGAGAGAGAGAGAGAGAGACTACCTGGCTCTAGTATTTATACCCCTGAGTATTCAGAATCTCTTAGAGATGGCCTGAGAACCACCTGTGGTAGAAGGTCTGAGTTTCTTATAAAAACAGATTTGGGGGCTCATAGAGACTTGATGAGAATATTTTGTGGGTAGGGCTAGAGAAAGTGGAACTTCAGAATATTATTACAGTTCTCATAATTATGTTTGAGAAGTAATGCATGGCTAGTGAATCCAAATTATCATGGCTGGGTAATCTTTATGTTTTAAAAATGTTCACTCCAGAGGATAACATACTTTCAATGGGGTTCAGTGGGAAATAATATACGAGGCTTCATGTTCTTAAGCCAGGATATAAGTGTTGTTGAAGATACTGAAAGAGAAAACATTCCCGTTTCTTCTAGGGCAGCTTTCAAGTCCCATCATTCTAAACTCATTTAGTGCTACACTACTTCTGGCATGGAGATGTTTGCAGGCTGACCGCAAGCCTTCACATGTGCCCAGGGGCTGTAGTCTGCAGCTCAGCACACATAGTCTTGATAGCTCCAGACACACCTCCCCGTAGACCTTGCACCATCCCTAACAGGGGAGGGTACATCATCATTCCTTGGTGGTAAAAGATGTGACAACAATAATCCAAGGTTCCATGTCATCAGCATACGTTCTATTGTCTCATTAGACTTCCATTACAGAATACAAATACAAAATACTAAATTTTTGATATGCTATCCTTCTCCTTCTCAGTATACAGCACTGTACAAGTGTACTCATCAAAAGGTGGGGTGGCTCCTCCTGATGCCAAATGATTTTTACCATCAAGTGAATTTGGGCAACATAATTCTAATACTACATGGTCCGGAATCCTACAACCCAGCACACCTGTCTCTGGAAGTAAAATTAACATGTTGCAGTAGAATATTATTTCTCTTTTGGATACTGTTATGGGATTACGGAACAGCTCTTAGCTTAGTGTGCTAGTTAGGTCAACCTGAATGGTACCCACAGCCACTGGGCACATAGAATGCAATGTATTCTTCATGACTCTGCCAAAGGTTTGCTGCCTGGAGATTCTACTGCTTTCCAGTAGATGACTGTGTCCTTTAAAGCCCGAAGAGCATTCTTTGCCAATCTCTAATTGATGTTAGAAATTTTAGCAAACACCTTTGCCAAGACACAAGGACTAAGATATATTTGCAATTAAAATATTACAAATGCGTTTGGTTTTAGAATGTTTGCTTGGCCATCTCAGGATCATAGCTATTTAAATATTAGCTACTTGGAAGATGAGCCATCTGCCTGGCCAAGGACAAATTCTTATAAGACTTCAGAGAACGATGGGGAAAATAAGAAAGCATATGTTCTGAGCAAGATATCCAAGTTCTGATCTGTCAACTATTTTCATAGTCACAGTCAAGTAGGAGCTTGCTTCTATCTAACACCCTCATCTCAGATGCACCTCTATACACTGATAAAATACATACAATCTGTATTTCTGCTCTTCATGGCAATGGCAACCCACAACAATAGCTGTTGTTTCGTTGCTCTTGCTTTATACTTTAACTTCGGCCTAGTATTTCCTGTGAGTTCCCTAAAACCTCTATTCTCCCTTACCATCTATTTCAGCTATCTAACACCACCATTCATTCCATATTTTCTATTATACAAACCAAGACACATGGTATACTATTTGGTAGACCCACAAATGTTGCTTGCCAAATATATGGTGGTAGGTTATTTTGTTGAGCACAGAAGAAATACTCACTTTGCTTTTTAATGATTAACTATAACTAATAAATACACTGGACATTAATATATACTTCATAAAGCAATCCTGCAGGTTAATAGTCCAAATGTTTTGTTCAAACTAGCTTTGTAGATGTAGGTGAGATTACACTTGCCATTTTTTCTCTTAATTAGAATCTTACCATCTAAGCTAGGAATAATACAAGCTTGTTTCTTTTAAGTAAGAAATTTCTGGCTTTGCTTCCGAGACAAGATCTCACTATGTAGCCCAGTTATCCTGGAACTCACTTTGTAGACCTGGCTGGCTTTGAACTCACAGAGATCAACCTACTTTTGCCTCCTGAGTGGTGAGACTAAAGGTGTGCACAACCACACCTGGATAAGTAAAACATTTCTGTAGAATTACGATTGTCATGTAAAAGAAAACATCTCTGGCTCATTCATACTTGAAGGCTGCTGTCTATTGTGGAGTAGATCTGTCAGATGCAGAATAAGCAAAGAGCTCAGGTCACCTCAACGATAGCTTGGGGACCAAGCTGAGGAAGGTGAGGACTAGGAAAAAGGAAGCTGAAGCTATTTAAGGAGGATATTTATGCCAAAACTACAAAAGTGATAAAAGTACCTCTTTGAAAAAGATCAGGTATTTATATAGGTCTACACAAATCTTAGCAGAAAGAATAAAAGGTTTACATGTACTCAAACTAGCTGTGGATTGGCCATGTGTTTCCCTCCCTCTAATGTTCTAAAGCGTTTAGTCTTTCCTATGTAGCTGTTTTAGTTTTCTCAGTCAGCTAGATACAGTTTCTAAGAAAAGCATGTTTCTGTTAATGTGTGGTATACTTAACTCTCTGGCTTCCCATCCATCCCCTGAAGTGCTCTTTCAGAATCCCTTCTTCTTTTTCAAGAAGCTCTGATCCCACTGCAGGTGAACCAGAGGAATCACCTCTGCTCCCTGGCTAAGCACCTTTAGCCTGGGTGGAGGGAGGAGTCTGAGCCTGACTCGGATAGCAGAGTAGCTCAGAACCCTTAGAGTTCCTAGCAAATGATCCTGCCAGTCTGTCTAGACAGGCCACTTAGTCCTTGGCCAGTAGCCAGGCAAATGAAGTGGAAGCCCTGGTATGAGGCAAGAAAAGAGAGTGACAGTAGCCAGGCTCCTGAAATCCCCTAACCTGTGTCCATGGGTCTTCCCCCTGATGATGTGCACTCTCTGACTCTCAGGCTAGGCCAGCTGCTCCTGAGGTCAGAAGAGCTCTGCCGGTTGACAATGCCAAAACATTTGCTCAAACAAGGTAAAAGCTGACCAGTCTAGCAACTGAGTCAGGGATTTAAAAAGGACTTCTTAATTCAGATAAGACTACCTGGCTATAGCTTTTACCTGTAAGTCTACAAAGAAACAGATATCGTTCTATTCCCCATCCCCCTGGCAAGATGTGGATAGTTCACTTAAACCTCTTCCCTCCCTCTCCCTCTCTACCACCCCTCTCCCTCCTTCTCTCTCTCTCTCTCTCTCTCTCTCTCTCTCTCTCTCTCTCTCTCTCTCTGTGTTTTGAGACTTTAACCCAAGGTCACACTCACATTAGTCAAACACCCTATTACTGAAATACCACGAGCACCACCAAACCCTTTAATAGACTAAACATGTCTAGTTCATTCAAACTGTTGGTGATTCCTGATGAAAGTAAATTCTTTGTTCTTTGTCGGATTCTTTCTTTCTTCACTCTTGAGTGCTCACTTTGTTCCTGCCTTCAACTGCCTTCCTCAACAAAAGAATCAATTCTGAATGGAAAGGCCTTTAGGAAAGAAACATCAGCAACTTGAGACACTTTTCTAGGTGACAGTTGCAAAGGGTATTTCATATCTCAAAACCAGCAATTTAATATGGTGGTCATTGAAAGCAGCAGCTCTTACTACTTTCTCACAATGCCTTGGCCACAGCAAATGGATGCAGTCTTGTCTGTAACTAAATCTAGTAATTATGGAGAGATTGGCTCTGTTACTCTTGTAGAGGACAGGTTTTCTTTGCAGCATCTACATCTTGGCTCACAACAATCTGCAACTCCAGCTCTAGGGGATCTGGATGTCCCTGGGAACTAGGCACAGATGTAGTACGCAGGCATACATTCAGACAAAATATTTATATATGCAGAATAAATAAAATAATTTTAAGAAGTAGTACTCTCACGTGACAGATTATCCCTGTGGTAGAGCTCATCATTTCACAAGAGAGAAGAGGTTGTGGTCACTTTCACTTCCTGTTTCCTCTTTGTCTAAAGGTGGCTCTTGTAAACCTGCTATTTAATCTCCTATTTTTAAAAGTCAGTAGTCTTTCCTGAGGAACTGTGCAGGGGTTGGTGTGGAAAGATCTTTCATTGGCTAGGAAGGAAAAAATGTGGAACTGACGGCCTCTCTGCCTCTCTCTCTCTCTCTCTCTCTCTCTCTCTCTCTCTCTCTCTCTCTCTTTCTCTCTCTCTCTGTGTGTGATATTCTCTCTCTCAAACCAAGAAATAGCTTAGTGCCACTCTGGAAAAAGAAGAAAGCTTGGCGATATATTTTAGTGGTAGAATACTGCTTGCCCAGCATGAGTATGGCCCAGGGTTTAAGTGCTAGCACCACACACATGTGTGCACACTTGTGGGCATGTGTATATACATACATGGATGCACACACAAGCTTTAGATGAGTTGTTTTTATCTTGGGTGTGTGTAGGGATTTTGCAGGGGAAGATACCTGACTCCTTTGTGGTCTTACAGGTAAAAGCAGTCAGGTAGATTACTGGTACAAGGAATCTTAATTCATATGAATGAAATGGGGACTAAATGTGTGCATGCACATGCATTTGTCAGTGAGCATTTTCATCTTATTTTGGTATGACACGAAAAGGAAACAGGTCCAATAACAATAAGATTGCAGTGAAGAAGGACCTGAAATGAATTGAAGTGATGCAGCCACCATCTAGTAGTATCTTCCAGATTCACTAAAATTCCTTTAAGAAAATATCTCCATAGGTATCTGCTAAGCATCTGCTCTAAGGGGAGTGGGTCAAAAATACAGACTGTGTCACTAAACTGAGACTATACCCCCCATTTTAGTTCTGGTTTAACTGTTTTTTTTTTTTCCTATTTCATTTAATGAGGGGCAATGCTAAGACCACAATGTGAGCATTTTGGGATTAAAACTATTCTCCTTTATTTAAAGAAGAAGTAATATTTTTAGTCAACAAGTCTCTGGACAAAATTGCTTTATGCCCCTCCAGTACATGGAGGATCACAGTTACAGCATTTGGTGGTGGTGGTGGTGGGGGGTGATGGTTAGGGCCACTGTGGTGGTTGAAATGAAAGACATCTTCTCCACAGGCTCAGGCATTTGAACACTTGGTTCCCAGCTATTGGTGCTATTTGGGGAGCTGGGGCAGCCTTGCTGGAGGGTGTGCCTTGAGATTTCCTTGCCTCACTCTACTTCCTGTTTTCTGGCTCTGTCTTATGTCTGTGATTCAAGATGTGATCTCTCAGCTTCCTGCTGCCATGCCCCCCCCCCACTGTGATTGAATCTTGTCCCTTTGGAATCACAAGCCAAAGTAAGTTCCCCCTTCCTTAAGTTACCTTTGGTTATGGTGCTTTGTCACAGCAACAGAAAGGTAACTAATGCAAATCACCTTGTACATGTATGTTAGTGATATAAGGAATGAGAATACAAAAAAAAAAAAAAAAACCCAAATTAGAATTAGCTACACTGATGTCAAATAGAATGAAAACATTACCCAAGGGACATTGTTTAAAGAAAGGTCCCTGGAGAGGGCTAGTTTGACCAAGAATAGTGAAGAACAATAAAGATGTGGAGAGCAAAGAAAAGGATGATGGGGGATAAGAGAAGTAGCTCTGGCAAGGTGCCCTTAGGGAGGGCTAGGCATTATATAAATGTATACACAGTGTATTTTATTGCTCACATGTTTAGTCTCTATATGACTTCCCTCTATCCCCAAATATATGTTTGATATCTGTCATTTAGTATATTATAAAATGGTAGAGTAGTAGACATTTCAAAGAATTCTTGATAGACACATAGCTAGGATACATAGCCAGTTTCAGAAATTTCTAGTGGTGTTAAATGTGAAATTTAGATGCACTCATCTACCTGACCTCCTTAAATCGTAGCTAATTTGATGATTGCAGTGTCATCTAAGCTATCAGAAGTTCATACTTCATTAGAGAAAATATTTTAGTGTGAAGAATCATTGAAATCATTACTAAATTATAATTATGACCCAAGGAGTTTTAAGCTAGACTAGACCATGATATGTACTGTCTAACAGAAATACATGTAATGATGGAAAATTTCTCTTAATATCTGCCTTGTCCAGTAAAATAGTAACCAACTACATGTGGCTATTATTCCCTGGAAGTGCGGCAAAGGTGACAAAGGAACTGAAAACAATTTTTTTAACCTTTTTAACCAGTTAAGTGAAGTAGCCATATGTACTGATTGCTTTATTGGATTGGCCAATTTTATGTAAGGTCTGGACTGGCTCCTTTCATCGAGGTTCCTCACAGATGGAACCACTTGGGCTTTGGTTAAATATGTAGTTAAGGCCTGGGTTTTGCTCCTAATCTAACTCTTAGATAAAAACAATATGCATAGGTAAACTGTATATGCCGTTTCTATGGTGAACACACTTGGAGGACTGTGTAGATTGACTTTATTATTTGGCATTTTGGGGGCTGCTTTCTGTGTGTTTTCTTTATGACAGTGGGTTTTCAAACTACAGTATCTATCACAATGACATAGAGGGCTTCCTGGAACCAAGATTGCTGGTTCTCTCTTCATAGTTCTCTCTTCATAGTGGTTCAAATCCAGGGAGATTGAGGTGGAGCGTGAGACTGTGTACCTAACAAATTCCTAGAGATCTGGACAGACTGCCAGACTTGGAGAACTGTGGCAGTAGATTGTGTACTTATTCTAAGAAACAAGTGTTTGCCTTAATCCTTTCCGAAGGAGTCCTTTTCTGTATCCCCATCAGTTAGTCTGTTCCTTGAGACCATCTGACTTACTGGTTTTCCTAGGGGCTGAGGGTGTACAGTGAGTCCCAGTGTGTGTGTGTGTGTGTGTGTGTGTGCGTGAGAGAGAGAGAGAGAGAGAGAGAGAGAGAGAGAGAGAGAGAGAGAGAGAGAAGGCTCATTTATGGACATGCCTATTGCTATCAAGTTGTTTGTTTGGAATTCTACTGTGCTATTTGTTTAATGCCAAATTCTTCTGACCATTGCCTGGTAGCTGCCACTGGACTTGTCTTTCACCATATGCTTACCGGTAAGCGTTTTTAATTTTGCTGAGTGATGCAATTTACTTCTCATAATGCCCACAGGTCTTTCTAATATCCTAGCCCTGTTCCTCAGCTGGCCCGTCTTCTGCCACCTGAGCCCCAGCCTTTAGATGTAGGATCAATACCTGCCAGGGGATTTGACCTGGTTTCGCATTTTCTCCACCAACAATTCGAGTGAAGTCATTAAGTGAGTCACTACTTTCAGTGACGTTATCAAGAATGGCACCGTCAGTGATGTCATCTAGAATGGATTCAGCTTCAGTAGAATTTCCATAGTCCATATTAGAGAAAACAGTCTCAGCACGGGTGTTCTTTTTAGAATTGTATGAAACCGAAACTCTTCCACATGGAAATGGAACTACAAAATAGAAAAAATAGAATATTCTGATATTTCACAGTGGCATATAGAAATGCATTACAATAATTGAGAATGAGCCTCACCATTGCTGTCACTTTGGGTCTGTCGATATATATATATATATATATTCAAACTAAAAGGCCGACTGTAGTATTTTCATGTAAAGTTTTCAAAGCTTTCATGGTAAACATTTGGCTCTGAAATCCACCGTCTTCACAGAAATAAAATAGGTGTTTGGAAATCAAATTTATTAGACTTTTTTAAAACTCTAATTACTTTCCCTCGAGTCTCTTAATTAAAGTCTTACTTCAAAGTTCCCTTACCCTGGATGGAGATAAGAGAAGGGATGCTGTGGAACTTGTCTTTCAGGAGAAGGTAAAGGGCTCCCACTACTTGGTATTAACAGAGTATTTTTGTAGACTATTTATGCACTAGAGATTCCAACATGAAGTTTTTGAAGGGAGATATTTGTGATTCAATTGCATATTTGTCTAAAATTTACCAAATAGGTTACTAACATGGTTCCCAAATCTATATTTACTTGGATCTAACCACGTCTTCCCCCTATCCTGCCCCATTTGACTTATTTCCCAACAAATTATCTACTGATACACCGGGAACCACTAAAATGGAAATTTGTAGCCAAAGTCACCTCGCACTTCATTTCCATGTTTTACTCTCCTCTTAGATATGTTCCGTGTACCAGACATTTCTATAGCAACCAGCCGTGGCCAAGTATCATAAAGGCAGCTTGTGGTTGAAAAAATAGGAAATTAGTTCAAAATACTTAGGCATAAATAAACATGATCAACAATGGCTTGTTAAAAAAAGGGACCGTTATCTTTCAAAAAGCAGAACAGCTTATTTTAGGTTTGGCCTAGTTACTCTGCTAAAGCTAAGGCTTCATTTAAATAGAACGCTTAATAGTTGGAGGTGCTTTTCAATTTTCTTCCTCTCTTAGAACATGGAAGAGCTTATAAGGACTAAGCTTCTGTGGCAGCTGCCTTCATGAGAAGTTAGCTTTTTAAAATATTAAGTATGCATGCTCACACACACATAAACACACACAGACAAGCACATACACACTTCTAAGGCAAGGAACAGGCAAATCAGTGCATGTGAAGAAGCAGGCAGAAGGTGAAGCGTCAGAAAGTCTTCATTTTGTTTGTAGCAGACACACCTTTGTATTCTGGCCCTTTCTTTAATTTCCTCTGCCTAGTACATTGCTGAGATAGGTATCAAACCCACAGTTACAGGAGAATGGTTCACAATTTAATGTACCAATTTAATAAAAGATCTGGCTTTGGAAATGTAAGAGAAACTATATCTTGCTTGCTTTAAAAGTGTGTGTGTATGTATTTATGTAAGTATGCTATATGGGTGAGGGCACATGTATGTGCTGGCATGAGTGCCCATTCTTGTATGTGCCGCAGGTTAACATCAAACATCTTCACTTATTTCTTTGCTCTCCAAATTACTTCTTAGAGACTGGATCTCTCACTGAACCTGGAACTCACCATTTCTGGCTGGTCTTGTCTTTCCAGTCCCCTTCAGTGCTGGGCTCACACTGCCTGGCTTTTATATACTGTGTATCTGAACTCAGGTTCGCAGGCTTGCATACTAAGGGCTTTATTTTCCTTGTTATTCTTACAAAGCTTGTCCCCCTCTCCGTGAATCAAAACTGTGGTTTCAGAGGTAAGCAATGAGTATGGAGATGTTCTAAATACAGTAGTCGGGTGTCAACATGGTGGCATGTTCACACAGCTGTGAAGAATTGCCTTTCCCTTTACTGTACAGACGTAGATCAGCCCAGGAAAGCACAAACAGTGACTGGATCTAGTCTGACAGCAAGTACAGAAACTCAGTTTATGACGCAAGTCAGGACGTGATTTTCATAGACTGAAGTAGTTAGGCTCCAACGACCTGCTTAACATTTAGCATCTTTTTTTTTTTTTTTTAAACTAGAGATTTATCAGTCAGCCAAATATTTATGTCTTTTATGGTATGGTAATGTATTATTGATTTGATGTGCTGAATCTCAAATATTGCACATAGAGATAAAAGAAATCCATTTCTTTGTCATATAGAAATCAGAGGGGAAATACATGGACTCAGAAAAGAATTCAGGCTGCATATAATTATTAGAGTGTGAGATGATGGTGACATTTGGAAAGTTAATTTGTTTATTTGAAGATACTAATCTTTTGTTCAATTGCAAAAGGGAGCTGATGCCAGCAAGTACTGAAACAAGGTAATTTAGGGGCAGAAGCTCTGAACCTGGGTTATAACTGGAGTTATGGTGGGTTAGTGAGCACCTACATATTAGCTCACTAATCTTCTGAGACTCCAGGGGATCTGATACCATCTTTTTACTTCCACAAGCATTGCACATGCATAGCATAAAAAATACATGCAGACAAGATACTCAAAATGAAAATAAATAAATCCTTTTTAAAATGCCTAAAACAGTGTAGTTTATATGCTAAATATTCAAATGCAAATTTTCTTTAAAGAACTTATTTAGATTTTGACCTGCTGGTTCACAGGACTTCTGGTCTTCTGCAAGTTGGTATCCCTCAGTGCAGGAACAAATTACCTTGTTATCAGGACTGTTTTTACAAAACTGCTTGCACCTGCCATTTTTAATGTTACACGTTGCATCTAAAAGAAAAGAAAAGAAAAGAAAACAAAACAAAACAAAAGAAAAGAAAAGAAAAGAAAAACTTAATGGCTCGTCTGACATACACATCAAAAACGTACATGGAACTATCGGCTCATGTATGCATTAAACACAAGTTGAAACAATCTGGGAGCCTAGAGCTAATAGAAGAAAAATGTGGTAAAATAAGATTCTCAGTAAGGCATGATGATGGTGTCAGCAATATTTTGATGTTGTGTACAACTGAATATTTGGATAGTGTACTTTAACTAAACCATGAACTATGATTAGAAACATATTTATTAAAGTAAATCAAAAATCCAGGAAAGTCAATAAAACTTTTCTGTGAAGTTTTACAAAGTAAGTGCACCTGTTTAAATCCTTCACGGGCTAATAAATAGGACATTATCAACTGCCACAAGTCCTGTAATGTTCCCTCCCAACCATTCTACCATTCTTTCTTTACAAAAGTTATTACCTGCACTTCAAACATAGTAAACACTATTGATCATTTATATAAAAAACACATACATTCTTCTGTTTTAGCAATTTATTTGTGAGATTCATCTATGCTGTTTTGTAAACCAATAGTTCATTTACATTGCTGTGTAGTAGTTCATTGTATTGATACATTTGCATCCACCTATTCTACTATTTGTTAAAAATACTTATGTATGTTTATGTGTGTTAGTGTGTATCTAAAGAAGCCAGAGTGTGTGTAGAGTACTTGTACATCTTTCTTTTATTACTAAGCATTCAATTCTTACACTGTTCCAAAATGTATTTTCTGTTTATTATGGTATAAATATAATTGGTATTTTATTGCCTTCATATACAAAATCTTTTCTGTATGTTTATTTATTTTAATTACATAGTTCAGTAAATCAGGGGAGGAAAATAAATTATTATCAGGGGAAGGGAATAAAGGAACTGACATGAGATTTTGTTTTTGCTACCATTAATCTACTAAGTTTATGATAAAAAAAGGATGGCATCTGCTCTTTTGCATTTCCTTCGTTTTGAAGCTCTTTCTCCTTGTGAGTGATGATAACATCTCTTGTTTATTTTTTGTTCCTGGCTATCATATTGTTGCTACAAAGCAATACTAAAGTGTTCAGCCAAATCAAATACTACCTGTAGAAAATGTTCCATCAACATGAGGTTGTGATAACTTAACAGAGGTGGGTGGGGAGAACAGGATAGTTGTATCCAGAGCCAGTACAAAGAGAATGAGTAAACTTGGTGTGATTTTTCTATTCTGCTTCTGTGTCCTTTGTTAAGCAACCAGATCTCTCAATCTTTTTCCTGTGTGCTAGTGCCTTTTCTGGCCCAGCATGTTGCCGCTACTCTTCATCTTTGACTTGTTTGGTGCATGTGGTGGGATGGATGTATTGCTGTAACATCAGCATGCTTTTGCCTGAAGTCAAAAGGTTTGGGATTCTAGAAATAGAATTATAGCACAAGAAATTCCAGGGGAGAGGGCAATAGAGCAGGACCCGAGGAACAGAATTGGACTCAATCAATTATCCAGCACTTAGATGCCACACACTAGGTTGGGGACAGGTTTTCCTTAGTCCCAAGGCTGAACTTGGTACCTAGAATATCCATTGATGACATTTTAAAGCATGTGTTATCTTTCTCTTCCTGATAGCAGAAGGTTGCCTACCAGAGCCTTAACAAAATTTTGTTTGTTTAACAGGTTTTCCAGAAAACAACTTATTCAGCTAACCTCAACATTTTTCCCAACCCTAAAATACATATTAAATAAGATAATTGGGTCTGTAGTGTGGTGAAAACTAAAATAACAAAACAAACAAACAAACAACAACAAAACACCCTCAGAGGATATTCTTTTGTTTGTAATTTTTTTCTTTCCATTTTGTTTTTCTGCATTCTTAAGGAGGGAAGGATGACTAGATTCTTGCAGACTTTCATCTGCCCGTTAGACATTTGGATTTCTGTGGCAGAGGAATTCAAAGATATTTATTCTAACCAAAGGGACCCAGTAGCTAGTTAATTCTTTGTTCCCTAACTAGAAAGCATGCTCCAAATATGTGCTCCTTACTCCTGCAACGAAAAGCCTGTCTGATGGACAGGGGAAAAGGAAAGCAAAGGTTTGCAATAGTGAAAATCTTTTCTTTTCTAAGACAAGGTGAGGCACAAGACCGCATTCGTCTACACTGTGGTAGAGGTGCCTTGTGAGTTTTCAGATTTGTGTTTAGTTCAGCTGGAGGCAAGAAGCCTAAATGGGAGTTTACCTATGCTTTGTTGTTGCTCTCCTCTAGTATCTGAGATAAAGGGTATTCTGACAGAATTCCCATTTTGTTTCTGAATCAGCTGAGCTGAAAAGATTTTTTAAAAAACCTTTTCTCAGATTGGTTGGATCTGATCAATACACCCTAGAGGCTAAGCGTGGTGATGGCTGCAGTACAGCTAGAGCCCTGACCAAACAGAAATGTGGGAACCGAGGAGTATTGAGATGTTGCCAATTTCAGACTTGGCACGTTTTCTCTGTGGACCGTACGCTCCCCAACCACAGTGCATCCTATTATAGAACTCTGAGCCTGTGTTCACATTCCTCGATGGTGTTCTCTTCCTTCTTTTAAACTATCTTTTAAAACAAGATAGAGAGACAGAGAACTGGTTAAGAGCAGTTGCTACTTTTTCAGATGAACCAAGTTCAGTTCCCAAAGCCCACAAGGAGGCTCACAGCCAATTTTTCCTCCAGTTCCAGAGGATCTCAGGCCATCTTCTGGCCTCTATCGGCATTGCATGCACAGGGTACACAGATAAATATGCATCTAAAGCATCTTTAAGCATAAAATGAAACTAAATAAACCTTAAACTAGATTTATGGTTTTTAAAAATTTTTATAAGTTAAAATGTATTTTATTATTACATTTTTCACATGTATGTGTTACTTGCATGTAAATTTGTGCATCATGCTTATGTTTGGTGCCTGTAGATGTCAAAAGAGAGCTTTAGATACCCTGGCACTGTAGTTACAGAGAGTTGTGAGCCACCATGTAGCTTCTAAGAGTTGAACCCAGGTCCTCTGGAAGAGCAGCCAGTGCTCTTAACTGCTGAGCCATCTCTCCAACACAACCTTTAGGTTTGCAATTAGCATCTACTACACCATGACCTTCACTTACAGCAAAGACTGAGTTATTCATTCCCTTCACTTCAATGGTTTCAGGGTAACAATTCAAAGCACTTCTGTATGTATCTCAAATATGAGGACTGAATTTCCCTGATTTGGAATTTGAAATTACAATTGTTCAGACCAAATGGCACGTTAAAGATGTTAAACCAATTAACACACCCCAGGAATGGGAACTCAAGCAGCAGTTTATCGCCACACCAGGAATCCTAAACAAATGTAAGTTCAGCCTGAGTATGCTAGCTCACCCACTTACGTTCATTCTTCTTCTTCTTTTCTTTCTTTTTTTTAGATTCCTTTGTCCTTTCAATTTTCCCTTTTATTCTGAGATCTTTCAGATCTCAAAGGAAGATGATCAATGAACTTCCCCTGGGCACTGAACAATATTACAGGGACTTTCATCCCCTTTCTCAATAGGACCCGTGCAGCTGCTGCCTTTCATTTCATTTTATGCCTTGTTCATGTGTCAGAGTGATGGCTATATTGCCTTAATAGTGTCCTGCTACTTCTCTACTCTTTATCCTTAGCCATGTAGCCTGTGGTGTGAGATTCTTTCCCTCAGATTGCACGTCTATCCTCCCAGAATTTTGGAGTGCAGCATCTTTTCTTGGTCCCATGTGTCAATATGGTTACTGCATCCAGAGGCAGTAACCAAGGGGATAAAGGACTTTGGGGTTTGCTGCTCAAATGACCAAAATCTCAAAAAAGAACTATTCCAGGAAGGTAAACAAAAATCTTACATTTGCAAGATAATGTTTTTCTTCTGTTACTCTTTGATATGATCAGTACAATTAATTAAGGAACAACCTCTGAGTTTTACAACAAATTTAACTTGTAAAAGGCTTTGCTCATCTGGAAGAGTTCTTATTTCATGGAAGGTCTGTCACTTCCAACTCTATAGGCTATCCATTTCCTTTATCTAAATCCACAGCAACTCAGTCACAAGTTCAAATCTTTTTATGGGTGCAGTTTTCTCAGAGTTTTGAGTACAGTACCACAAGTTCACTTCCTCGCTCAACCATTGCTTTGTTTGATATTTGAGCTGAAGTCTTCTTGTTCATAAACTGGGGAGAATAATGGTCCTGAAGACAGATTAAGGATTAATGCATAAAAGGAGTGGAACATTACCTCTAAATCCTAGCCTGAATTCATATCCTAGAAAGTGACTATAGAGAAAGTAAATGTTCATAAGTATAGTATATGCGTTTTAAGAGAATTGTGTGGTGTATAAATATTTAAATTTCCTATTTCATCTGGTTTAAAAAAGAAACTTTGAACCATGAATAAATGAAAGGTTACTTACCCAATTCACAGTTCCTTCCTTCAAATCCAACTTGGCACCAACATTCATAGGAGTTAATATCATCCTTGCACATCCCACCATTTAAACAAGGATTGGATTCACACTGATCTCCATCTTTAAGACAGGTTAAGAAATTGAATTATCAGATGAGCTGCTTAAAATGCCCAGTCCTCCCCTGAACAGATTTATGAAGGGAGGATTCTGATTTTAGTATCAGAGAACTACTGAGCGGCAAGCTACCTGCATATAGGCAAGTGATGTGCCTGGTTTTATCCAGGCTTCTAAAAGCCACTTCAGCAAAGGTTTTCAGGGTGATGCCATCCTTGGAAATTTCAAAGAGGGAGACATGCACAGTTTATATAACCCAATGAAACAGGGGGATATGTGTTTGTATGGAAATACTATATCAACATATAATGAGAAGGAATGTCAGTGTCTCTTCATGTGATGAGAACAAGTTAACTATAATTAAATTGAGCCACTTCAACAAATACTATATATATTTTATATGAGGACATCTTATTGCAGGTCTCACACAACATGCTGTGTTAGACAGTAAACTGTTTCCACTCATGGACTGGTTGCTCAGGCACAGAGCAAATACATCTACTTCCTTGCATTGCCTTTTAACGTTTCTCTATCATATGATGGGCTATGACTACAGCAAAGTTGCCAGAAACTTAGATATGATAGTTTTTTTGCATACCAGTTAGGTTCCAAGTAGGCAACTATGTTCAGTGTATCATCAGAAGCTTAAAGGTACTATTGGGTGAACTTTAGAAATACATTTCCTGTATGCATTCTGTGTTTCCCGAAGTTTCTACATTTACAGAGCCTTTGAAAATGCTGATAGTAGTACAAACAAAAAAATAACAAATAAACAAAAATAAAATCAGGAAGAAGAAATAAGCAAGTGGAGAAGGGTCAGGAACAGAAGGAAGGAAACCTTTAAGTCTGGTTTCTTAGTGTCCAGCTACTAAGAAAGCATCAAGGGATAGGATGAGCTTAACCAGAAGGAGAGGGCTATGGATTTTGAGCTATAGAAAAACTCTACGTTTGTAAGACTCCACATATGAGAAAGAAAACTATGAGATGGAATGGTATGAAGGAGAGAAACATGGGAAGAATGAAAGAGAAATTTCTAGTTATTAGTCATACTTTATAGCCAAACCCCTTGACATTTATTGTGTAGATGACCACATTTACTATTCTCTGATAGAAGCATGTGTCCATGGTCTGTTGACTATGAGACTAGTATCCTTTTTCAGAAATAAACTCTCTGGAAAATTGGATTGCTGTAAAAATTAGACCTTGCCCTCTCTGCCCCTTGATCCAATGTGCTTTTGCACAGATACTGCAATTTGTTCCAATTCTATGAAAACAAAATACATTATCTCTGCTTTATTATTATTGATGTTCAGAACCAGTCTAAAAATGAGCTACATTTGCACTTTATATTATAGACCAATGAATCTGAATTATTTAGGGTGTTTTACTGAAAGGGTCTGGGCTTGTAGCCAGCCACACAGGGAACTCATTTGCTGAGACATATCTTCACAATGAGTGTCATTTTCTTTTGAATTTAGTGTTCCTTTGCTGTGTGTACTATAGGCCAGGAGAAAACCATAGCTAGTAGGGGTCAAAAACAACAGGAGACAAGACCCTGCCATGTGAGATTCTCTTTTAAGATTACTAGGTTCTGGAGCTGGAGAAGTGATTCAGTGGTTAAGAGCACTTGCTGTTCTTATAGAGGACCTGGGTTCAGTTCCCAGTACAAAGATGGTTGTTTATTGCAGTCCATAACTACAGTTTCAGGGAATTGGATACCACTTTTCTTGTTTCCATAGTTACCAGGCATATATGTGGTATCCAGACACTTATTCAGATGACATGCTTATACACATAAAACAAAAATAAATAAACACTTATAAAGAAGGAGGAGGAGGAAAACAACAACAACAACAACAACAACAACAACAACATTCAGATTTCAAGATCATGAGATGTTATAGTTCAAAGAGAACTTGGGTTCCTTTCCTGGTCTTGTGATTTCCCAGCTGGGTGATCCAAGGCAAAGCCCTTACCCCCTCTAAGCCTGTTCCTTTCTCTGTGAAACAGAATTCATAATGGAACTGCTGTGAGGGTTAAATGGGATAGGTATTTTATAAACTGCTTTTGTGAACTGTATTCATTGTACAGACAGACATAGCAGTGGGGAGCCTGGGCCCAGGCAGTTTCCGATTAGCACAGGCTAATTCTGTGACAAGTAGGAATTTTAACTGCATGTGAAAACAAGTATGGGTGTCATTGCTTTTTTGTTCTTATTTGTGTTGTTTAAGTTTTTGTAGTGAAAAGATTAATGACAAAAGTATGTCCTTGATGTCTCATGGGTATTTGTAACCAAGGTATAGTAAACATTGCACTTCGCTGACCTGGAAAGCCATTGCCCAACTTCAAAGTATGCTGCATGGGCTGGGGCTGGGGCTGGGGCTGGGGCTGGGGCTGGGGCTGGGGCTGGGGCTGGGGCTGGGGCTGGGGCTGGGGCTGGGGCTGGGGCTGGGGTATGTGTAGGATGGGCTGTGTGAAGGGATCATGAGAGTCCAACTGTAGCACTGATTTCTTCTCTCTCTCCCTCTGTCTCCCTCTGTGTGTGTGTTTGTATTTACATATGTATGTATGTATGTATGTATGTATGTATGTATATAAATAAATGTGTGTATGTATAAGTCAACTCTCAGTGTGTTTTTCACTTATTACACTGTTTTTTTGAATGGGGGGGGGGGAAGCCATTACATTGTTTTTCTCTCAGAGAACTTGGAGAAAATTGATTAGGCTAAACTGGCCAGGCAGCAAGCCTCAGAGCTTTTTCTGTCACCTTCTTCCCAGTGCAGGGATTATTCGCAAGCACCACTCAGACTTAGCTTTTATTTTTTGGTATTTATTTTATTTTTATGATTTTTACTACCTTTTCATTAAAATATAATTCCAACATTTTTCCCCTTTCCCTTGTATCCTCCAAACCTTCTCAAACCCCTTCCTCAAACCCCTTCCATGCTCTCCACATTCAAATTGATAATTCATTTTTCTTTGATTATTATTGTTACATAAACATACATGCAAAAATATTTAACTACAACCTGCTGGGCCACTTTTTGTTCTTTGTGTCTATATGGTTTTGGGGTTAGTGAGGTCATAGCTCTTAGAAGAGAACCTACTACTGTCACTTTGCTAGACCAGCCTAATCCCTAACTACATTCTAAATCTTCTCCTCATACCCACAGCTAAGTGTAGCTACCACACCTCACCAAAGAAGCTTCTCTGTACAGCAAATGGAGACCATCACAGAGAACCGCAACTGGACACAATGCAGAGATCGATGATCAGGAGGCCTTGTTCTAGTAAATACATTTGTATCACAGTTCTTGCATGTATGGCTCAGTGAGCAGCACGGAAGAGGGAACAGAAAGATTATAAGAGTTGGAACACCAGGAAGTCTGCTGTGATACAGTCTCTCCTAGAAATGGCTGTACAAGCGAGATCTGAACAGTGACAGTGTCAATGGACATGTTAATGTAGAAAGGGGAAAAAATCTCAGAGTCTCACACCTAGAAAAACAATTATAGGCAACTGCTAAGAGAGGATGAAGGGAGGGAGGAATGGAGGGAGGGAGGGAAGGAGTGAGGGAGAGAAAGAGAGAGAGAGAGAGAGAGAGAGAGAGAGAGAGAGAGAGAGAGAGAGAGAATTACCTCTCTAAGTATCAGCCTCCCAATTGCTCTTCTAATACAAAGTGGTCAGTCCTGAAACTGTATATACCAAATACACACAAACAACAGAAACGCTGGGTTATGAAGATTAAAGTGAGGCTTTCCATCTGTGCTGGCTGAAGAGTTTTTTGTTGTTTGTTTGTGAACTTGACATATGCCAGTGTCATCATGGAAGAAAGAACCTCAACTGAGAAGATGCCTCCATCAATTAGCCTTTAAAGCATTCTTCCTGATTAGTGATTGCAGTATGAGGGCCAAGCCAGGTTGGGTAAAGAAGATAGTTTAGCAAGCCAGTAAGGAGTGTTCCTCCATGTTTGCTTTCATTGCTCCTACTTCCTGCCCTGAGTTCCTGCCCTGACTTCCATCAATGTGATCAGCAGAAAGTGAAAGCCAAATCATCCATTTCCTCCAGGAGTGGCTTTAGATTATGTGTTTACTAAAGCAATAGAAAGCACAGGAGTTATCTCTTCCCTAACCCCCAGGTTTACATTTAAAAACAAGTGTTAAACTTCCAAGATTTAACTTGAGTATAAATAGTTTGCATGAAATTTGTGAGCCAACTCAGAAGTGGGCTTAGTAGCATTCATTTTTTAAAAATAAGGAAGGCCAAAGAGAACCTCTTTTACAACTTCAAATGGAAAGTGAAGAAACAAGAGGGAGTTATGAGATTTTCTAGCAGTTTCTCCGGAAATGGAATTCTAGAAAATCGAACAGACCGCAGTAAATGGAGCTCAGCGAATAGGGTAAGTTCATTTGTTCTGCCCATGTAGACACTCTGAAAGAAGTCAGCCTGGGAAATGCCCCCTTAAAATTCAACTTCTGGATTTTCAAACTTTTTGAAATTTGTCTTTGTGGACAAACTTTAAAAATGTACAAAGATATAATATAAATAATAAAATCGGTTATTGTTCAAGTATTGCATTTCTTCCTTTGGGTCAGTTCATTGGGCAGAGATTTCCCGAGTGCCTCCATTGTAGATAGTATTGTAGGTGTCAGGAGCCTATCAGCAAGATAAGCTACTGAGTCCTGCTAAAATGATGCTCGAGTTCTAGAAGGGTGGGAAAATGAGCAAAACACTGTTGTAGAAAGTGCTACAGCTTGAGTATCCTCAATCTGAAAGCTCAAATTTCAAATCACTCCAACATCAAAAACTGTTTGGGTACCAATGCGGTGCTGCAAGTGGAAAGTGCCATGCTGTGAAATTATTTTGTAAACAAAATTATTAAAATTATTGTATGACAGGATCTTCAGACAACATGTTTCAAAATATATTAAGATATTCATATAACACATATGTGTATATAACAAATCATGTATTTAGTGTTGGGTCTCATGCCAAAGATATTTCATTACATATACGCAAAAAATAGACCAGGACACAAGTGTCTAAAATGGCAGAGCAAGTGTCTAAAATTGGGGAGCAGGTTGGAATATTAATACCTCATCAAGGGAGGACTTATTGAACTGGTGGAATTTTGGACAAGTCCCTGGGCAAAGTAGGGAACTTAGCTTTGAAGAAGCTGGGAAGAGTCAGCTAACAGAGATAGCCAGATAATGCCTCTAACATGGGAACACTGCTAGGGCGTACAAGGAGCCCCTTTGTGGAATGAGGGTAGTAGTAGTTGAGGTGGTCAGAAAGGCAACAAGAAGAGATGGTTGGTCAAGACATGGAGGGCTTTGGAAACCATCACAATCATGAGGATTTAACATGGTAAACATTGCCAATCATCACCTCTGAATCCACTAGTGACAGCAAATGTTCATTTAGCTTGAAGATGCAATTGTTTTGCTTTCTACCTGCATTTGAAGTTTTTTTTTTTAAAAAAAACTGAGACTGTACAACTTCTGTTTATATATAGAAAAAAAAGATACAATTCTCAAATGTTTCATATAACAGCTAGGAAATAAAATGAATTGCTTACCAACATATTGCTTCCAAAATTCAGTCTGTAAGGAAAAAGGAGGACAGCTTAATGAGAATGTTTAAAGTATTTTGATGTGGATTTCTTTCCTTTTATAATATTTGTGATATATGATACAAACTGATATTTTAAGATTTTAAATACAAGTTTCTTTCCTTTAATAATTGATCTAAAATACTTTTTAAATTTTGTTTTACGGTATGAGTGTTCTGTGTGCACACATACATCATGTGTATGTACTACTCAAAGAGGTCAGAAGAGAGTGTTGGATTTCCTAGATGCTTGGATTTGAACCTATGCCCTCTGGAATAGCAGCCAGTGTTCCTAAACAAGGAGTCATCTCTCTAGTCCCACACTCTTTTTGAAAATTGAGGTTTTTCCATCTTTTGCTCTGGGACATGTTATTCAGGTATGACATGGGTATACTCACAGTTTTTTCATTGTTTTCAAAAACTTCTCGTGCTTCTTCAAAAGTACATCTTTCTTCTATACACTCTCTCTCAAGGTTTCCTTGAACAAACTCTTCCAGTTTGCCTGAATTATATCTCTTTGGACGGCTAAGAATTTTGGTAGCATTTTCACGATCAAGGAAAACTGAAATGTAAAAGTACAGTTCTTTAGTTTTAGAAAAAAAAACACTCTGAAAACTAAATATGTTTTTAAAGAAAAAGGTTTGTCTTTGATTCAAACAATTCTATAGCTAATTTCTCTTTGAGGCATAGAGCCAAAAACTCTGATCTTTTCCCAGTACTGTATACACATAGAAATTTAGAAATTAAAATTCAGTTTTATTTTTAATCGGTAGAGTGACAATAATAAAAGGTCACATTTCAGTTGTGTTTGTATTTAACTTTGGATGAAAAAGAAAGTTCTCAACTAAGCAGTTAAGTTCACACTTTGTCATCACTTGAAAATAGCTCAGTACAGGATCCTTCTAAGGTGATCCATCATTCCCCTGGCTAGGCTGTCTCCCAATGACTTTGCAACAAATACCCGGAGAAGAACAGAAACCTGTTTGTGTTTGGTTTGTTCTTCATTTTGTTTTTGTTTGGAGAGAGAGGGAGGGAGGAGGGGGGTGGAGAGAATGAAGTTGGGTAGGTAGAGAGATGAAAAGAATTTGGGAGAAGTTGAAGAAGGGGGAAAGAATATGGTTCAAATATTTTGAATGAAAATATATTAAACAACAACAACATCCCAACTGTAGGCCAGCTGCAAATGTGACTCCAATGCTTCTTATGGGATAACGAGGAATAATCTGGCATAATTGATTTTTATCTTCAGGTCCATGATGTCTTTAAGTTGGCCAGTGATGTAGGTATTTCACTGAAATTCATGATTTTTTTAAAGCTATGACTGCCTACTCTGTAGTACACTTTTGCTTTTTTGAGAATCGAAATCTTTCAGTTTCAGTTTTCTGCCCTCTTCCTTTTACTTCTTGTTTCTTCCTCTTTGTATGTATTTTTGTCACTTTGTCTCTCAAACTCAGCATATATATATATATATATATATATATATATATATATATATATATGCCTTGAATCACATGTATCTAACTCTTACTGACTGCATGTATATGGGCAAACCATACAATGTCTGGAATTTTTACCTTTTAAAATGTAAAATGAATGTAACAATAGTGTAAGGGTATGTACCTTATCATCATGTTGATGGGATCTCTGAGATAAATTATAGGCTTGTGTCTCCTGGTTACTCACTTTCTTCCCATGTTGCTCATGCTATCTCCCCCTCCTCATTCTTAGCTTTTTCCCTCCTCCAGCTCTTCCATGCACTTTTAAAGTGTCTTTACTTTTTTACTGCTCTCTGTCCAAGAAAATTACCATCATCATCATTGGTAGTAACCATGTAAAGAATCTTTTTGACTTCATGTATTTCCTGACTGCTTGTTACACAATAAAGGATCAGCCTGTATTTACAGTCAGAAGTCAGACTACAGACCCTGTGCTGTGTTGATATTATCATAGTATCTTCAACCCCTAGACACTCCATATATGTCTCTCCAAAGCTTTCATATGCATGTGGCTATTAAATCATATCAGCACTATTTTATAATTACCACTCCAATTGTCAGTCCTCTCGCTATTCCTACTGTCCACATTATGCTGTTTGGTTTCCGTTGGATGATTGCAAGAGACATAAGATTGGACTCTGAGCCTGGAGCCTCACCAATTCCTTATAGTGTTATCAGACTGAGTGGTACAATACAGTGAGGGGTGTGCTTCTTACACTTACACTTCTTACGCCTCCACATTGCAGTCTACTGTTCCCTATCCTTAGCGTGGGATCCTTTTTGGATGATCTGGCCCACCCCATTTTCTTGCCTTGCTTCTTCTAATAGTCAATATTCAAACCAGATGAAGCATGCTTTAGGTAGAGAACAGAACCTGTTTATGTCTACAACTACTATCTTGTCATGCATGGTACCATGCACCATAACAGTATGGACTAATATATCTGAATGCATGAAGGACAATTTTGATTTGTATACATTGTAAACCCAAATTCATTTCACAGACTAATTCTGGTTTCCAAATTCCAAATTGCCACAATAACGCAGTAATTATGGACATGCGGCCTCTCTGTTCTAACACTTAGGACAGTTTAACAGAAGAGAGTTACATGAATAGTTAGCCCCCACCCCCACCCCCACCCCCACTCCCACCTCCAGCCATGGATATTTCCTGGTTCCCTGACCAAAATGGACTGTAAAATCTTGTTGCTTTTATCCTCAGTAGTGTCTGAGGCGCATGTATTTAACACCCCTAGAGGATTGTCTCTAGTCATTATTGCCCCAGCTCTGAAATCGTGATTTTTTTTCTATCATTTTACATCTGAGATTCTCTCACCAAGAAGACGTGCTTGGATCTTTATAAGAGAGTGCTTGGATCTTTTGTTCTCACATAGGTCAATCTGGTGTAATACGTTCAATGACCTGCCCTTATGGTCCACATAATGAGTTTCCCAGCATGTACTTTTCATCTCTACCCACTTTGCTAGTGCAGTTTAACCTTTATATTCTCATGCCATCATTTTAGCTTCTCAGTCTGATTGCACAGTTGACATCATGTCTGGAGTGGGAACCAGGAGACCAGCCTGTTTTCTGGGGATGCTCAGGGTTGGCACCCCTGATCCTGGTATTGTCAGTCGTTTGATTTTAGTAGGTTGACTAGTAAGTGTGATAAATGCATCGGGGTGAGCAGGCTGTTTGTCTAAAGGCATAACTTCTTCCTGCATGGCTTTCCCTGGGGAGTAACCTCACTGTTGTTGCAAAAAAAAAAAAAAAAAACCCAAAAAACCAAAAAAGAAACCCAAAAACCTGATGTGTTGTACTTTACATGAACTAAGCTCCTCCCTATTCTAGACATTTGTATATTTACTTTTGCCCCCTAGGGAGGCCACTGAGTATTATGGTTCTCTAAATATCAGCTCGGAGATGTATGACACATGAGCTGATTTACTCCTGGCTATGGAAAAGCTTTCATGATAGATAGCAACTTAGTAACAAAAGCTTAATCTTCCAATTTTAGCTGAGAAATTAAATTATAAGTATATACTTTTAAACATTATAACTATGCCTTACCATCTATTTCTAAAGCACTGGAACACATATAGATTCAAGAAAGACTTTTTATGTAAATAAACCATTGTGGTTTTGATGTTTTCCCTTTTGATTTCAAGGTGGAGAATCTAAAATCATAAAATAACATGTTTTCCTGCGTATTCTGCAATTTCTTTGTTAAAACATTTTCTGACTTTCATTTTTTTTTAAACCAAGGACACAGAAAGTTTAAGAGGAATTATATTGTCAAATCATAAGAATAACTGTATCTATTAAATAAAAATGCACCACAAACACTGTAAATCTAGTTCGTTTTTTCAACATTGAAACTGAAGTTACCACAGAGCCAGAGTTACCAGCTGACATGCTGCCTGCTACAATAGAAACTATAGCTGTCACATCATGGAATCTTGCTTTACTTGATAAAGGTAGATCTAAATATTTCTGTTTCTAAAAGAGAAGCATATTCAGTGTAGCATTGAAAAGGAAACAAACCTGCACATTCAGTACTGAGTAGATATCCCAGAAGGAAGATGGTGATGAGACCCGGAGACTCTGCCATGATGGTGTTCAGGTGCTGCATGACCTTTGTTAAGAGATTGTGCAAGTGTCAGGGCTAATCAATTGTTCCAAAGTACAAGCCGAGTGGGATTTACTTCTGGGAAATTGTTGTCCATCTCTCTCTGGGTGTCTTTGGGCTATTTCCAGTTGTTCCATGGGTCAAGAGAAGAGAATGGCCAGGGCTCGTCATTAAAGTCATTAAAGCACACACTGGTTTCATGGGCTGCTGCTACATTTGTGCTGCCAGGAAACTTTGTCTGAGGGAAATCAGTTTATCTTCATCATGGAGCAATAATATAGAGTTTAACGATAACAAGGGAATTTCTTTATTTGGCCCTTTATGTTAAAATATCTTAATACATGTTTATAACTGAATTACTAAATTTAAAATATTCTTCATGTACTTTATTGTAATCAGGAATTTATAATGTTTCTTATACCATGTGCCAATATAGTGACATATGTTGACCCTGTCTCTGAACGCATGTGTATATGGATGTCGGGCCTAACACGAGGTCTAATCTCCATTCCACCTTCACCCTTCAATCACGTACACAGGTGGAGGCTGTGATCCAGGCCCTAGAGAGGTTTACATACTAATAAGGTACCTGAAGGCCAGAGGGTGGAGCCAATTAAACATTCCTCCCTAGCCCCTCCCCCCTCCTCCCCTCCCTATTCAACTCAGGTCTACCCTGGGTTTTAGGGGGTATGCATCCAGATCCATCCACCATCTGCCATGTCAATAAACCAGTTTTGGAAACCCAAGGACTTCCTCGTGTATTGGAGCCGCGCCGCCATGAGGAACCGTGAGGAGCTGGGGAGAGGCTTTTAGTTAATGAGCAGCTGGGCTCAACTTCCAGCTGGAGGAACCCAGAGAGTTCCCAGCCGACTACCCACAGCACGGCGGGAGGAACCCTGGGATCCCCAGTCATATTTTTCCTACATATGTACATGTGTATGTATTTATATACATGGATATATTGAAGTATACGTAACAGTGTATCATTAATAGTGCCAAGGATTGGTACTTGCCCATGTGATGAATCTCAAGTTAGGCCAGTCATTGGGTGCTGCTCTTAAAATCCAGCAGAGACAACACCATCTCCTGGGTCCTGGCTGGGACAACAAAGCTGCCCTCTTCCAGACACCTCATCTGAATGAAGACTCCCAAGACACACACTGAGATCCAGAGACACATGCTGAGTCCTACAGAGGACAGACTTGGACCTTCCAGCTACAGATGAACTCTCTTGCCAGAGTCAAATGGCTACTGAACTTGGGGGAAGTTACACATTAGTAAAGAAAACATGATGTCTATCTAGATTAATCAAATGTTGCTTAAAACTGATGTTGTTACTCTCAAACTGTACAATTCGTGGACCAATTAATTGATTCAATGATCCCTTGTCTTCCCAATCCTCACCATCAACCCTCCTTACCCTTCTGGCTTAATTGTGCTATCCTTTTAGCCTGTGTAGTGTTTTCTTTTGATACTTCCATATTAATGAGATACCTAAAGGCCAGACAGGTGTAGTCAATTAAACATTCCTTCCCAGCCCCTCCTCCCTGCAAAAGGTATTTAGCCTCAGCCCCCCACCCCCACCCCCACCCCCGAGTAAACTGGGGTATAGTTCTCATCTAGTTTCTGCCTGACAATAAACATCTTAAGACGATGGACAGTTTTTCTTCTTTGAAATCCACCATGGTGAACAGTGGAGCAGGCCTTCATCTACAGAGCCACCGCCTAATCTCCCACAGAAGAACTCTGTGTTCCCCGCCATGGAGACCACTAACCGAAGCTAGCCAAGCGAACAGCAGTGAGCCGCCAAGAACTCTCATCCCTACTGGGTGCAGCCGGAGCGCTCTCCCCTTTTCTCCCATTCAGCTGTGGGCCAATCCAACCCATATGTCCCACTTCATTCTCGTTCCTTCCATGCCTCCCCAGCAGTGTCCGGGGGCCCAAGAGCCTGAGACCAGACAAGCTAATCCCAGCTCCCCGGGGACCTCAGACTGTGTTCCCTTACCCCTGGAGTACAGGCATGAGGCTTCACATAGCCTGACTCCTGCCCACCCAGCACCTTGCGTGGAGAACACTGTCAACTTCCTGAGCCTCTGTCTCCACTAGTGGCCCTAGCCCTGTGGTGAGACAGACATGGGACCCACATCAACCACACAAGTCAATACAACAACTCAACCCAACAATTGGGTGGCTATCCCTCAGTCTTTGCTATATCTTTGTCCCTGCACATCTTATAGGCAGGACATAGTTTGTGTTGAAGGTTTTGTGGGTGGGTTGATGTCCTTATCCCTCCATTGAGAGTCTGCTTGGTTACAGCAGGTGGATTTTCATGTTTTATCTCAGTCCTTGGGAAGTAGAGGCAGGTATAACTCTGCAAGTTCAAGATGGACATTATCTAACTAGAAAGCTCCAGGTCAGCAAAATCTATCTACTGAAACCTTGTCTCAAAAAAAAAAAAAAAAAAAAATCACCCCATCAAAACAAAGAAACAAAGAAACAAAACAACTCATGTGGACTCCAGAGAGGGAAGCAGGTAGATTAAATGTAAATCCTGACCTCTCCATTCTCGTCGATTCTCTACCCTCATTCCCAGCTCTGTAGCAAATCACTTGCAGTGGTTTCACCTCCCTTTCTCTCCCCTCTTCCAATGGATCATACAGATATTCTCTTCCAATTCTCCCTACTCCTGATATCGCAGTCATACCTGCTAGAGAAACAAGTTGGCCGGCACAGCAGGTAGGCAAGCTTCAGATCTTCACTCTCACTACTCTCCTCCAAATCTAATTTCCCAGTTTCATGCCTTAGCTCTATAGCAGAATACCTGTGTTGTCTTATTCTCTGCTCCCATTTCCAGGGCACTAAGCAGATCCTCATGGAAGACCCTGCTTTCCATCCTCCTGTGAACTCTTTAGCTCTTCCTAGCTTATCTCCACTCCCAAGTATGAGCTCCCAATACCTAGAAACACATTTTTGACCAGAACTGCCATTGTAACACCTAAGAGGATCCCAGAAACATTCCCTGCTAGGCAACTCATAATCACCATGCCCTCCACAGAATCAGAGATTACAGCTGAAACCAAGGAACAAAATACCATACCAACAAAGACAAAACAAGATACCAGCACCTAGAATTACAATCTTCCTGAACCTAGATGCCTAGACATCAGTGTCAGAATCAGAAACAACCAGGACAATGTGTTCAGCAGAGCACAGCAACCCTACCACAGTAGGTACGGTGATTTGCAACATAGCTGAAGCACAAGACAAAGACTTTAAAATAGCCTTCATGAATCTGATAGAAGTTCTTAAAGAGTACATGAATACATCTTGTAAAGAAATCTGTGAAAACATAAACAAATATTGGAAGGGAATTAATAAACTAGCTTAAGACCTGAAAGCATAAATGAAATATTTAAAAATTTAAAAACATTAGAAGCAAGCCTCATCAAAAGAATACAAGAGATAGAAAAGAAAATCTAAGATGTTGAAGACATGGTAGAAGAAATGGGTACCTTGATCAAAGAAAATGTTAAATCTAAAAACATCCTGTCAGAAAGTATTAAGGAAATCTGGAACTTCATGAAAAGACCAAATCTATGAATAATAGGAATAGAATAAACCCAGGTAAAGGTACAGAAAATATTTTCAATAAAATCATAGAAGAAAATTTTCTTAACTTGAAGAAGATACCTGTCAAGGCGGAAGAAGTACACAGAAAGCCAAACAGATTAGACCAGAAAAGAAAGTACCACCCATATATAATAATCAGAAAACTAAACATGCAGAACAAAGAAAGAATATTAAAAGCAGCAAAGGAAAAAGACCAAGTAACATAGAAAGGCAGACCTATTAGAATCAAATTATTCCTGAATGTAGACTCTCAGAGCCAGAAGGAACTGGACATTAGTTCTACAACTCTAAGAAACCACAGATGCCACCCCAGAGTACTATACCCAGCAAAACTTTCAACTACAAAAGATGGAGAAAGTAAGACATTCCAGGATAAAACCAAATTTGTAAGGCCACAGTAAGTCTGATATTCAAATCATGTAAAGACTTGACAAAGAAAGAGAATTACAGACGAATTTCCCTTATCAACATAGATACAGAAGTTCTCAATAAAATAATTTCAAACTCTATCCAAGATCATATCACAAAGATGATTCACCTTGATCAAGTAGATTTCATTCAAGAGATACAGGGATGGTTCAGCATACATATATTGATTTTTTAAAAAAAGACAAACCAAGCAAGCAAGCAAGCAAGCAAGCAAGCAAAAAAAACCCAAATCCAACCAAACCAACCAAACAAAAAACAAACCCACATGTCATCTTAATAGATACACAAAAGGCCTTTGAAAAATCCAACACCGATTTTCATGATAAAAGTCCTGGAGAGATAAGTCATGCAAGAGACATACCTCCACAAAATACAGTTTGCAGCAAGTCCATAGCCAACATCAACTTAAATGGAGAGAAGCTCAAAGCAATTCTACTAAAAAAGAACAAGGTTTTTCACTCTCTTCTTACCTATTCAATATAGTACATGAAGTATTAGCTAGAGTTAATAAGACAGCAGAGGGAAATCAAGGGGATACAAATTGGAAAGAAAGAAGCTGAGGTATCTTTATTTGCAGATGATATGATGGTAGCATATATAAGTAACCTTAAAAAATTCCACCAGAAAACTCTGAAAATGGCAATGTGTTCAGTGATGCAGCGGAACTCAAAATTAAATAAAAAATCAGTAGCTTTCCTGTATACAAATGGACTAAGGAAAAAACCTGGAAAACAAAACCTTTTACAATAGCCTCAAATGATGTAAAATATCTGGGAGTAGCTCTAACCAAGGAAGTGAATGACTTTGTATGATAAAAAAAACTTTAAGACATTGATAAAAGAAATTGGAGAAAATATCAGAAGATGAAAAAGATCTCCCATGCTCATGGGCCAGTAGGATTAACCTAGTAAAAATGGCCATCACACCAATCTACAAAAGCAATCTACAGATTCAATGAAATCTGCACCAAAATTCTAACACAATTTTTCACAGATCATTATAGGACAAGTGTCTGTAGGGGAATTTTCTCTAATTATTTAATTGGCTAATAGAGACAGCAAGAAGCCAATTGTTGGGTGAAGAGAAGGAGGTGGATTTTTTCAGGTCCGGGGCAGGAAGAGGACAGGGGAAAAGGAACAACCCAGCAAGGCAGAGAGCAAGAGGATATTCAGGATGTAGGCCAGGGAAGCCTTCTGGAAGCCACCACTAGAATTTCCAACATAGAGTAAGTAGATGGTCAGTTTAGAACAATAGATTCTGTGCCAAGCAGTTCTGTCATTCTGGTTAATTATAAAATTAAGATTGTCTGGTGTTTTCCATTCACAAAGATTCAGGTGGGCAAGTGAGAAGGCGCAGCTGCGTGGGGGCCTTGGCATCAGCAGAGGTGACTGTGGGGTGGTAGACTGGCAAGGGAGCGATCTTGGAGCACTGGCTTGTCAAAGCTAGCCAGAGAAATGGGTGGCAATCATGGTCTCGGGCCATTGCACCAGGCTAGGAACAGACAAAAAACAGAGCGGTTTGGCACCAAGCTAGCCATGGGGGCTGGGCGTGACTGATGATGCTGGCATCTAGCTGAAACAAGCATGGCATCTTTTAAAATTACATGCTACAGGCTTCAGCTTCATATGTTAAGACAAAAAAACCTTGAGTTAGCTAAAACATTCCTAAATCATACAAAAACTGCTGAAGGTATCACCATCTCTGTCTCAAATTGTACTGCAGTCATATAGTAATAAAATTGCACAAACAAGGCATAAATTAATCAATGTAGTAGAAATGAAGACCCAGAGATAAATCCACACATCCACAGATGCCTAGTTTTTGATGAAAGAGGCAAGAAATACATACTGGAAAAAAGACAGCATCTTTAACAAATGGTGCTAATCAAAGTAGATGGCTGCATGAAGAATACAAATAGATTCATACTTATAACCCTATACAACACTCACTTTCATATGGATTAAAGGGCTTAACATAAAACACACTGAACCTGATCAAAGAGAAAATTAAAAACTTCTATATGGCAAAGGGCACCATCAGACAAGGTGGCAGCCCACAGAATGAGATAAGATTTTTACCAACTCCACATATAAAAAACTCAAGAAATTAGATATCAAGAAAACAACTCAAATAAAAATGAGGTACAGATCTGAGTAGGTAATTCTCACAATAGGAAACTCAGATGACTGAGGAACACTTAAGAAATTGTTTAATGTCATTAGTCATTAGGGAAATGCAAATTAAAACTACTTTGAGATTTCATCTTACACAAGTTAGGATGTCTAAGATGATGTTAGTGAGAATGTGGAGTAAAGGGGACACTGATCCATTGCTGGCAGAAGTGTCAACTTGTACATCCACCATGGAAATCAGTGTGGTGGTTCCTCAGGAAGATGGGAATTGATTTCCCTAAAGATCCAGCTATACCATTCTTGAGCATATAACCAAAGGCTGATTCATCTTATCACTGAGACTCTTGCTCAACTATGTTCACTGCTGCTTTATTCATAGTAGTCAGAAATTTAAAACAACCTAGCTATCCCCCAACGAAAGCTTGGATAATGAAAATGTGGTACAGTTACACATGGAAAAAAATGAAATCATGAAATTCACAGGTAAATGTATGAAACTAGAAAAAGAAATTATCCTGAGTGAGATAGCCCAGACCTAGAAAGACAATATGGTATGCATTCACTTATATGTAAATATTGACTTTTAACTCAATGATTACCAATCTACAATTCACAGAACCGCAGAAGTTAGGTATAGAGTAAAGGAATAGGGGGACAGATAGAATAGATAATTATAGATGGATTGAGGGGATGAAGTGGGAGAATAGAGTGAAATGGGAGAGGGGTCTGAGGGAGAAAATACAGGGAGAGATGCCTAAAATTAAGAGCTATTTGAGGGGCAGTATGGAAAACTCATATAGTAGAAGCCTCCTAAAATACATACATATATGAAGAGAATGGAAAGGGAAGAGCCAAATAATGGGGAAGGAAGACCCCCTTTGTCACCAAAAGGAAGCTTCAAATAACAGGAATGAGTTACAGCTAATTGAGTTGATGGCCAAAGGGGTCCCCCGGGAATTTCTGAGGAACTCGGGCTGTTGCTAAGACTATAGGTTGCTCCCCACAGACTGATAGCGTGGCCCTATTGCTGAAAACAATGCCTACACAATTTCTTGTGTGCCTAATGAGAGCCTTTACCCTTATGTGCTAGTGTCTCTGGTACAAGAAGGTACGCTCCATGCTACCAAAGGAGAAACATATACACCAAGCCAGCCACATGCCCTTTGATCTACAATGGTGTCCTGCCTGCAAGATATGCTAGGGCAATGGTGCACAAAGCTTCTGGGAGTAACTAACCAATATCTGTTTCAACTCAAGGCCACCCTACGAGATGGAACCCATTCCTGTCACTGCTTAGTGACTAGGAACCTGAGACTACATAGCTCAGAGACCTAGGTAAAACCAAATGCTACTGATATACTAAAAGAATATAGCAATAAAATGACTCCTAATGACATTCTGCTATACCCTTAGATCAGTTCCTTGCTCAGCCATCATCAGAGAAGTTTCCTCCTGCAGTAGATGAGGACAAATAGAAACCCACAGCCAGGCAATACACAGAGAATAAGAGATCTTGGAACTCTCTGCCCTAAACAAGATGTTTCCATCAAATCTCTTCCAGCAGGGCCCAGGGAACATTGTGAAATAAAAGTCAGAAAACTTGTAAGAGCCAGAGAGATGGAGGGCATCAAGGGTACAAGGCCCTCTCAGTCAGCAAGACATGCACATATGAACTCACAGAGACTGAGGCAGCGTGCACAGGGCCTGCACAGGTCTGCACCAGATGGGGTCCTAGAGCTGAAATGAGAAGTGTACAATGCCCCCATCTCTAACCTAGTAAATGATCTCCAATTGATAACTACTTGCAAATGAAAATTTACTTTTCTCCAAGGGAGTTTCACTGGGGGAAACAAACCACTCATAAGGGTAGGCTGCATGCCAAACAGTAGATGGCCAGCAGAAAATGAACTCAACAGCATATTTGAAATTTCTTTGTTTCATATCAGGACTCCTTTAAAAAAATTATCTTTAAAAATTTTATTTTATTTACATATTTATTTATTTGTTTAAATTTTTAATCTGTCGTCTTGTCCTACAGGTCCTCTGTCTATGCATTATAGCTGAAAACAGTTTAGCATTTTTATGGAATTTCTGAGTGTGTGAGTTGGTTTCATCTTGTCTTGGGTTCTTTTCTTCTATTTGTTTATTTTGTCTCATTCTGATATGTTAGTTTTTATTTTATTTTATCTTAGTTTAGTTTATTATTATATCTTAGAAGCCTGCTTGTTTTTTGTTTAACAAGAGACAAAAATGGGGTAGATCTGGATAGGAGGGAGGAAGGAAGGGTGGAGGAACTGAGAGGAATAGAGGGAGGGAAACTGTAATCAGAATATATTATATGATAAAAAATCTATTTTAAATAAATTTTCAAAATTTTGCAAGACTATACTTCAATTTACCTGTATTTCTTCATGGCATTGTTAGAGACATTTTTTATTTTATGTGTGTGTCTGTTTGCATGTCTGTGCACCAGGTGTGTGCAATGCCCATGGAAGCCACAAGAAGATGTCAGATTTGCCCTAGAACGAGAGTTATAGACAGTTGTAAGCTACTGTCTAGAGATTACACCCCGGTTCTCTGCAGGAACATGTGCTCTTAAGTGTAGAGCCTTCTATAGCCCCATGTGGTATTGTTTGGATATATTTTACTTCTATGTATTTTATAATTCTTAAGTGATATAATTTCTACTCTGGCTGTATGTAAACAGCCAACAATCTTTCAAAGAAATTTTAAAACAAAGAAATATCTGTTATGTTTAGGCACATATTTTCATTTTGGAGCTCTTAATGTATAAAACCAACAGCCAATCAGCTGTGTTATTTTCATCACTGAAGGATTTTCATTAACAATTTTCACAGTGTAGGTGTCATGATACATTTTCTCAGCTTGTGTTTATTTGACAATACCTTCATTTTGCCTTCATTAAAAATATAATTTAGCTGGTTGTAGAATAAAGTTGAGTGTTTTTCTCTCTTCAGAACATTAAATATGTTATTATATTCTATCATGCATTATTTCTGATGGGAAGGTGATCATAAATATTCTTATCACATTTTTTTTTCCAGAAATTGACTACAATAATATAAGGTTCGTTCACAGTCGTGGATGTGTGTTTTGATATTTTTATTAAAATGTGGAAAAATTTAGATAAATAACGAAGAATGTCAATTATATGATATAAAAGTATTTCCTTGTATTAGAAACTGATTCTCTGTGGTGTGTGTGTGTGTGAGTGTGTGTGTGCCTGTGAGTGCATTCACCCTTGTGTACATGTGTGAAGGACAGAAGTGAACTCAAGTGTTCTCATCTATTGCTTTTCACCTTTTTTTTGAGACAGCTTCTCTCATACAGCCCAGGTTCATCGATTTGGCTAGAGTGGCTGGCTCTGGGGATCCTTGTATCTCTTGTATCTTGTATCTCTGTCTCCACCTCTCACAACTGTGATTATAGGGGTATGCCAACATGCCTGGCTTTTGTTTTTATTGTTTTATTCTTTGAGACTTTCCTACACATATACAATGAAATAAGATCTACCAACTATTTACCTACCCAACCCTAACTATCCCTGTATCTCCCTAACATATTCCCTTCCCAACTTTATATCTTCATTCAACTTTGTCTTCTTTTCTTTTTAAAAAAATATATTACCAAGTTCAATTACTGATGTCCTTATGTGTATGGGGTTGGGATTACCCACCGGATTGTGAGAAACCTTCCAGCAGGACAGGTTTTTCCTGTGAATAAGTTCTGGAATCTCTTTCTGGACCTCTTTCTAGGTCTATTATATCTCCACATAACCTTGAAAATTAGTCTGTTAATAGCCATAAAATGGGTTGCTGTCATATTCTAGTATGAATTGCACTGAATGTGTAGACTGTGTTGGGAAGAACTGACATCTTGACAATGTTGAGTAGCAGCCAGGAATGCACGGGATCTTCATTTAGGTTTTAAATTTCTTCCACCAGAAATTTGAATCTTCTTTATATAAATGTTGTAGCTATTTTGTCATATTTAAGTCTTTTATTTTTGATGGTCTTAATGTGAATGGCATTTTGTGTAATAAATGCCAAATTCCACTAGTTCATTGCTACTATGAGAGAAAGCAATTGACTTTTATATTTTAGTCTTCTGTCCTGAAACCTTGTTTTAATTAGTCATAATTTACTCTAGGAGGTTTTGCTACTGTGCTTTTAATTTGTTTTCACATATTCAGTTTTACTAAGTAAGAATCCAATTGATTTTTTTAAAGGAAAGAAGGGCTTATTATGGCTTACAGTTTGAGGGGATAGGTACATTTCTATCAAGGTGGGGAAAGCATGGCAGCAGGAGCTCAGCTGGGCATATTGCATCAACAGTGGGGAAGTAGAGGCTAATTGATTTTTGCCTATTGATTTTGTGTTCTGTCCTTGCAGACCTCAATTATTAGTTGCAGGAGACATTTCCCCCTTTTGAAAGTTGTTTGGAGTTATCAAAACAGATAAACATATCACTTGCAAATATTTTTACTTATTTACTTTCAGTTTATATGCTATTATGTATTTTCTTGTTCTATTACTAGCTTGCCCACCACCATGTTGAATTAGTGGTGAGAGCAAAAATCCCATCATTTTTCCTGCTCTTATTGGGAAACTAGTATTTCTATAATAAATATGATGTTAGTTATAGACTTTCAGTAGATTTGTATTTTTTTTATGTCATGCATTGGTATAGGTTTTTTCCATGCTCCCCCCCCCCCCGTGTCAATCAATATAATGATCTTTTTAAACCTTTGTTTTGGTGAGTTACTAAGGATTAATCCTTGGGTATCACATATACCAAGCAAGTCTCCCAACCCCATTTTAAGGGGGTCTCTTGGGCCAGAGAGATGGCTCAGGGGTTAAGAGAATTGACTGCTCTTCCAGAGGTCCTGAGTTCAATTCCCAGCAACCACATGGTGGCTCACAACCATCTGTAATGGGATCCAATGCTCTCTTTTGATGTGTCTGAAGACAGCTACAGTATATTCATGTACATAAAATAAATAAATTTAAAAAATAAAAAGAAATAAGATTCTTTGTGTATCACTAAAAAAGGAGCCTCTCTAAATTACTCTCTAAATTTAATGACTTTGAACTTCCTTTGTAGCCCAGGCAGTTCTAGAACTTGTGATACCCCTGTCTTATCCTTACAGGCCTGTGCTACCAAGTTCATTTGCTCTCTCTTTCTCTCCCTTCCTCCCTCCCTCTCTCCCTCCCTCCCTCCCTCCCTCCCTCCCTCCCTCCCTTCCTTCCTTCCTTCCTTCTTTCCTTCCTTTGAGTTGCTTTTCTTCTTTTATTGGAGAAGTTTACACTGTTCCAGGAGAGGATTTAGTATGGTTGAGATGCCACGTTTTTGTTTGTTTGTTTGGCTGGTTGTCATAATTTTTGTGAACTTAGCAGAAACCTAGACATACCTGGGAGAGAGAATCTCAATTGGGAAAATGCCTCCATCAAATTGTCATGTAGTTAGGGCTGCCAGGATTTTCTGACTGCTGATTGATTTGGGAAGGGCTGCACACTGTGGTGGTGCTATCTCAGGGCAGGTGAGCCCGGGTTGAATAAAGGTGACTGAGTAAGCCAGACTAAGCCATTAAGGAACATGGTGGCTGCTTCAATTTCTGCCATCAGGTTCCTGTGTTGAACCCCTATCCTGTCTTAACCTGGAAGATGTAATAAACCATTTCCTTTTAAAATTGTTTTTGGTTGTGGCATTTATCACAGAAACAGAGAGGAAAACTGGGACACTGGTGCTGTAGTTCCAGAGTGGCATAGGTACACCTGAGCAAGGGAAGCTAGACTCTCCAACTTTCTGTAAGACAGTAAATGGGCTGTACTTAGGAGCAAATCTTTTGATGCTGCAAGAGGCTAGAGAGAGCATGGTTCCTGGGCAGTGTAGGTGGACCTAATCCATGGAAAGGTGCAGGAGGCCATGAAGGTTGGGCTCCAGGTACAGAAAGTTCTTGGGCAGCAAAATCAGGCTTAGGCAGGGGATGCCAGGTTGACCTATTTGGTTTAGTGGGCTGTGCCTGCTGGAATCTTGGAGCAAAATTTCTGGCTGCTGTGAATGGGTATGGGTCAGGTCCAGGAGGCTGGCAGGGAATTTTCTCACCTGGTTCAGGAGGATCACTGCAGGTACATGTAAGCAGGGCTAATTGGGACCCCCACTTCTTCTTCGTCTTCTTGCACCTCTGGTTTTTACTGTCTGCTTTTATTTGCACATATTTTTGTGGAAGTTTTAAGAATCCATCTTGTCTTATTTATAGTTTTTAAAAGAATATCTTATAATTTTTGTAGCAATCACTGAGGGTATTAAAATATTGTTATGTCACTTGCTGTAGTCTGTTGTATTAGTATTTTAACACTTCAAGTGAAGTGTGAAATCTTGCTTTGATTTTGGTGCCTTAACCTTCTTAACTCTTAAATATTATTTTGTTGGTAAGCAGATGGTACATTTTCATTTTTAGTTTGTATTTGTTTATGTTTAAATTAGTACACAGAGTAATAGGTGGATAATGACACTTCCTGAAGCCATAGGCTATTAAATGCAAATCCTACATTAAGGTTTGGAAATTTTCATATGACTTTGTAAAAAAAAAATTCTTCACTACATCCCACTCACTGCCCCACTCCCGGTAACCCCCTCCCATAATCCTCCCTCCTTCTTCTCTGAGTGGGTTGGGGCCCTCTGGGTATCCTCCCACCCTGGCACTTCAAGTCTCTGCAAGGTATGTGCTTCCTCTCCCACCGAGGCCAGACAAGGCAGCCCAGCTAGAAGAATATTCCACATACAGGCAACAGCTTTTGGGATAGCCCCTGCTCCAGTTATTCCAGACCCACATGAAGACTAAGCTGCACATCTGCTACGTATGTGTGGGGAGGCCTAGATCCAGCCTGTGTATGTTCTTTGGTTGGTGACACAGTCTCTGAGAGATTCAAGGGTCTAGGCTCTGTTGGTCTTGTGGAGTCCCTATCCCTCTTGGGGCCTGCAATCCTTCCCCTAACTCTTCATTAAGAGTCCGTACACTTCTGGAATCTAGTCTTCTGGCGTCCTGCCTCTGTCATGTCTAATCAATATAATTCTGGGAGTTTCTATGAGGGTGTGCTCCCACCATCCTCCCATTTTCACCTCCCTGCTCTCAAATTCCCCAACACTAGGAAATCCAAACTTTCAGGCAACAAGGCCCTTTACTCCCACTGGTGCTTAACCCCTTACCCCATCCCCCTCCTCCAATTACTATGAGGGTGTGCTACAGCCATCCTCTCATTCCCACCTTCCTGCTCTTGAAATTCCCCAACACTAGGGAATCCAAACTTTCATGTACCAAGGCTGTCCACTTCCACTGATGCCTGGCAAGGCCACCCTCAACTACCTATACAGGTGGAGCCATGAGTCCCTCCCTTTGTGTTCTCTGGCTGGAGATTTTAGAATGGCTACTCCAGCTTGTTTCTTAGGGCCATTTGCTTGAAAATTTGTTTTCTAGCCTTTTACTCTAAGGTAGAGTCTGTCTTTATCACTGAGGTGGGTTTCCTGTATGCAGCAAAATGCTGGGTCCCATTTATGTATCCAGTCCATTAGCCTATGTCTTTTAGTTGTGGAACTGAGTCCATTGATTAAGAGATATTAAGGAACAGTGATTGTTGTCTCCTGTTATTTTTGTTATTAGAGGTGAAGTTATCTTTGTGTGGCTATCTTCTTTTGGATTTGTTGGAAGAGGATTACTTTCTTGCTCTTTCTAGGGTATAATTTCCCTCCTTGTATTGGAGCTTTCCTGCTATTATCCTTTGTAATGCTGGGTTTGTGGAAAGATGTTGTGTAAATTTGGTTTTGTCATGGAATATCTTGGTTTCTCCATCTATGGTAATTGAGAGTTTTGCTGGGTATAGTAGCCTGGGCTGGCATTTGTGTTCTCTTAGGGTCTGTATGACATCTGTCCAGCATCTTCTAACTTTTATAGTATCTGGTGAGAAGTCTGGTGTAATTCTATTCTGTCTGCCTTTATAAATCTCTTACTGTGTTTAATATTCTTTGTTTTGTGTACTTTGTGTTTTGATTATTATGTGACAAGGGGTATTTCTTTTCTGGTCTAGTCTATTTGGTGTTCTATAGGCTTCTTGTATGTTTATGGGCATCTTGTTCATTAGATTAGAGAAGTTTTCTTCTATAATTTTGTTGAAGATATTTATTGGCCCTTTAAGTTGGGAATCTTCACTCTCATCTATACCTATTATCTTTAGGTTTGGTCTCCTCATCGTGTCCTGGATTTCCTGGATATTTTGTGTTAAGAACTTTTTGCATTTTGCGTTTTCTTTGACCGTTTTGTCAATATTTTCTATGGTATCTTCTGCACCTGAGATTCTCTCTTCTATCTCTTGTATTCTGTTGGTGATACTTGCGTTCATGACTCCTGATTTCTTTCCTAGGTTTTCTATCTTCAGGGTAGTCTCCCTTTGTGATTTCTTGATTGTTTCTACTTCCATTTTTATGTCCTGGATGGTTTTGTTCAATTCCTTCACCTGTTTGGTTGTCTTCTCTTGTAATTCTTTAAGGGACCTTTGTGTTTCCTTTGCCTGCAAGCAAAACAAAATATTGTTAATAGTGTCAGGGATTGCTCCTTGTCCATGGGATGGGTCTCAAGTTGGGCCAGTGATTGGTTGACCATTCTTTCAGTCTCTGCTCCATCTTTGTCCCTTCAGGTTATTGGTTGGCCATTCTCTTAGTCTCTGCTCCATTCCCCCATTCTGCATTTTTTGTAGACAGAATAAAAATTTGGGTCAAATGTTTTGTGGGTGGGTTGGTGTCCCTATCACTCCACTGTGGTTCTTACCTGGCTACAGGAGGTGGCCTCTTCAGGTTCCATGTTCCCACTGCTGTGAGTCTTAGCTAAGATCACACCCATTGATTCTTGTGTGCCTCCTTTATTCCAGGTCTCTGTCATGTCCTGAAGATGCCCCACCCCCAACTCCCCACTCCTATCAGTTGTAGATTTCCATTTACTCTTATGGTCATCTGGCTATATCTCCTGTCCCTTCCCACATATGATTTTTAACCTCCTGCCCTCCCCCCATTCCGTTTTGCATCACCTCTCTCACTCAGTTCTCTCCCTCCATTTGCCTCATGACTATTTTATTCCCCCTTCTAAGTAAGATTTAAGCATCCTCACTTGTGCCTTCCTTCTTGTTTAGTTTCTTTGGGTGTGTGGAATATAGCATGGGTATCCTGTATTTTATAACTAATATTTATAAGTGTGTACATATCATGTATGTTCTTTTGGGACTGGGCTACCTCATTCAGGATGATATTCTCAAGTTCCATACATTTGCCTGCAAAATTCATGATATCTTTGTTTTTAATAGCTGAATAATATTCCATTGTGTTCAAGTACCACATTATCTTTATCTATTATTCTTCAGTTGAGAGGCATCTAGGTTGTTTTCAGTTTCTGGCTATTATGAATAAATCTGCTGTGAACATAGTTAATCAAGTGTCTTTGTGCAATGTTGGAACATATTTTGGGTATATGCCCAGGAGTGGTATAGCTGATTCCTCAGGTAGAACTATTCCCAGTTTCCTGAGAAACCACCAAATTGATTTTCAGAGTGGTTGTACAAGTGTGCACTTCCACCAGCAATAAAGGAGTGTTCCTTTTGCTCCACAATCTCACCAGCATGTGCTATCTCCTGAATTTTTGATTTTAGCCATTTTGTCTGGTATAAGATGGAATCTCAGAGTTGTTTTAATTTGCATTTTCTTGATGACTAAGGACTTTGAACATTTCTTTAAGTACTTCTTGGCCATTTTGAGATTCCTCTGTTGAGAAATCTGTTTAGTTCTGTACCCCATTTTTAAATTGTGTTATTTTTGTTGTTGGTGTCTACCTTCTGAGTTCTATAAATTTTGTGTATTAGCCCTCTGTCATACGTAGTGTTGATAAAGATCTTTTCCCAATCTGTTGGCTGCCGTTTTGTCCTATTGACAGTGTCCTTTGCCTTACAGAAGCTTTATAGTTCCATGAGATCCCATTTATCAATTGTTGATATTAGAGCCTGAACCATTGGTGTTCTGTTTAGAAAATTGTCTCCTGTACCAATGCATTCAAGGTTAGTTCCCACTTTTTCTTCTATTAGATTCAATGTATCTGGTTTTATGTTGAAGTCCTTGATCCACTTGGACTTGAGCTCTGTGCAAGATGATATGGAACTATTTACATTCTTCTACTTGTAGACATCCAGTTAAACCAGCACCATTTGTTGAAGATGTTTTCTTTTCCATTGTATGGTTTTGGGTTTTTTATATATAAAAAAAATCAAGTGTTCATAAGTGTGTGGGTTTGTTTCTGGGTCTTTGATTCAACTCCCTTGATCAATGTTCCTGTCTCTGAACCAATACCATGTAGTTTTTATCACTATTACTCTGAAGTACAGCTTGAGGTCAGGGATGGTGATTTCTACAGGAGTCCTTTTATTGTTCAGCATTGTTTTGGCTATCCTGGGTTTTTTGCTTTTCCATATGAAGTTGAGAATTGCTCTTTCAAGGTCTACTCTGACTTCCCTCAGTGATGGATTGTGACATGGAATTGTAAGAAAAGGAAAGTCCTCCCCAAATATTTTTTTAATTAGTATTTTTCCCAAGTAAAAGAAATGCAAGTAGGAAAGGGGGCAATTAAAAAAAGTTTTATCTTTTTAATTAAAAAGTAGTAAATATTTATGGTATACAATGTGATGCTTTAATTCACATGAGCATAGTGTAATAATCAAAGCCAGCTAATTAATTAACCAATATCATTTTAAATAATCATTTCATTGCAGTGAAAATATTTCAAATCAACTTTTCATCATCATTATTATTGTTATTAAATATTTATTTTGATCTTATGCATATGGATGTTTAACTTTTCCATTTATTATTTATTTATTTACTCACTTTATATCCTGATCACAGCCCCCTCCTTCCTCTCCCCCAAGTCCCACACTATCACACTCATTTTTCCATTATCCCCTCAGGGTACCAACATTCCCTGGCACCTCAAGTAGCATCAGGACTATATGCATCCTCTCCAACTTGTCTGAGGCCAGACATGGCAGCCTAGCTAAGAGAAAGGGATTGAAGTCAGGCAACAGAGTCTGAGTCATAGTTGGCCCTTACTCCAATTGTTAGGGGACCTACATGAAGACCAAGCTGCACATCTGCTACATATGTGTAAGGGGCCTCGGTCAAGACCATGCATCTTTGGTTGATGGTTCAGTCTCTGTGAGCCTCCATAGGCCCAGGTTAGTTGCTTCTGCAGGTCTTCTTGTGATATCCTTGATCCACTCTGGCTCCATCCATCCTTCCTCTGACTCTTCCACAAGACTCCCTGAGCTCTGTCTAATGTGTAGCTGTGGAATTGTGCATCTGTTTCCACCAGTTGCTGGATAACAGTTGTGTTAGTTGTTTGTCTGCAAGCATAGCAAAAGTATCATTAATAGTGCCAGAGGTTGGGGCTCTCCCATGGGGTGGATTTCAAGTTGGCCCAATCATTGATTAGCCATTCCCTCAATCTCTGCTCTATCTTTATCCCTGTACATCTTCTAGGGAGGGCAAATTTTGTGTTGAAGGTTTTGTGGGTGGGTTGATGTCCTCCTCCCTCCACTGGAAGTTCTGCCTGGCTACAGGAGGTGGCCACTTCAAACTCTATACCCTCTGATGCTAGGAGTCTCAGGTAAGGTCACCATCATAACCTTCCAGTAGCCTCCCCCATGCTGCTTGTCCCAGAGAAGTTAGTCCTGTTGATTTTATCTTCTCTTTCCCAGCCCTCACCCCCTTCCCCAGACCTCTGCTCTCCCCACACCTGATTCCCACGCACCCTGTCTCCATCTTCCCTCTTTCTGTCTACCTCTGATGTCTATTTTATTTCCCCTTCTGAGTGAGATTCAAACATCCTCCCTAAGGCCCTCCTTGTTAATTAGCTTCTTTGGGTCTGTGGATCTTAGCATGATTATCCTGTATTTTATAGCTAATATGACTTATGAGTACAGACTACATGTGCCATTCTGGGTCTGAGTTACCTCATTCATGATGATGTTTTCTAGTTCCATTCATTTGTCTGAAGATTTTATGATGTCCCTGTTTTTAATACCTGAGTAGTATTCCATTTTGTAAATGTACCACATTTTCTGTATCCATTCTTTGGTTGAAGGATATCTGGATTGTTTCCAGCTTCTGGCAATTATGAATAAAGCTGCCATGAACATTGTTAGCAAGTGTCCCTCTGTTATGATAGAGCATCCTTTGTGTATATGCCCTAGGAGTACTGTAGCTGGGTCTTGAGGTAGAGCTATTCCCAGTTTTCTGAGAAACTATCAGATTGATTTCCAAAGTGGTTGTACAAGTTTGAACTCCTACCATTAATGGAGGAGGTTATCTTTTGTTTCATACCATAGCCAGAATGTGCTGTTATTTGAGTTTTTGATATTAGCCATTTTGATGGGCATAAGATAGAATCTCAGAGTTATTTTGACTTGAATTTACCTGATGACTCAGGAAGTTAAACTTTTCTTTAAGTGCTTTTATGCCATTAAAGATTCCTCTGTTAAAAATTCTAGGTTTAGCTCTGTACTCTATTTTAATTGGGTTATTCAAGTTATTGGTGTTTAATTTCTTGAGTTCTTTATATACTTTGGATATTAGTCCTTTGTTGGATGTGAGCTTGGTGAAGATCCTTTACAATTTGTACCATTATGAGATTTCTTTTTGCTGTTACCTTTCTAGATTTTAGGATATTAGTCAAAAATTTTCCACATATTATCATAAACCCAGCCAATGATTTATTCTACTGTCTTTGTTAATATCATTATCATCATACTGAAACTTAATTATTACTCTTAATTTTATTTTGATGTACAAAAGAAACTACCATAACCATAATAAAAATAAATTTAATTGAATTTATTTTTAAAACTCTATTTATTTTTATGTATGTGAGTACACTGTCACTTTCTGCAGATATACCAGAAGAGGGCAACAGACGGTTGTGAGCCACCATGTGGTTGCTGGGAATTGAACTCAGGACCTCTGGGAGAGCAGTCAGTGCTCTTAACCACTGAGTTATCTCTCCATCTATAATTGATTTTTTGTTTTTATTTTACATATTAGATGTTTAGTTTTTTAAATGATAGAAAAGAGGGCTTTGGAGGGGTCAAGGACACCACAGGAAGAGCTACAGAATTAACTAATCTGGGCCTTTGGGTGCTCATAGAGACTGAACTACCAACCAAAAAGCATGCATGTGATCTGGACCTGGGCCTCCTACACATACATAGCAGATGTACATCTTGGTCTTCATGTGGGTTCCCTAATGACTGAAGCAGGGGTAAACTCTGACTCTGTTGCCTGTCTTTCGGTCCCTTTCTCCTAGCTGGGCTGCCTTGTCTGGCCTCAGTGGGAGAGGATGTGCTTAGTCTTCTGGGACTAGATGTGCCAGGGTGGGGTGGTACCCAAGAGGGGCTACCCCTTCTCCTCAGAGAAGGACAGGGACAATATGGGAAGGGGGTTATGAGGTTGGGTCTTGGAGGAGAGGAAGAAGGCTGTAAAGTGAATAAATAAATTAATGAAAAAAGAGGGGCTATAATCATGGAACGAGATGGAGATAAATACAGGAGGAGAGTAAATCAACAGTAAAGATGTCTGAAAAAGTCACAAGGAATTATATTATAATAAACTATTTACATAAAATCAACAACACATGTATTTCTGTGTATAAATACACTATATAGCTTAAATGAATTTTAATTTTCATTTGGGCTGACAATACTCCCTTTAAGAGTCAAAGTTCATCTAACAAAAATCCCAACACCAGACATGGGCAGCTCTCTTTAGAGGTGTTGGTCAGAGTTTTTAAGAGACTACTAAAACATTTCAGACTATTTTTATTGCTCTTGGTTGTCCCTCAAGGGGTAGAGAGTAAGTCTCTATTGTTTAAGACAGCATGCATTTGACACATAGGACTCAGAAACCTTTAATCTGGAACTTACCAGAATGTCTGCTCTCTGAGAACTAGCTATCATGGTATCATAATATACCATGCAATTTTCCAAAGGTGGGAAGCAACTCAGATCCCTACTCAGCTATGATCCCTATGAACCACAAGAATGACCAGTGTGGCATGATACCTTGCTGCCCAACATCACTTGGATTCAAGAACCTTTCAACAAGAGGGAAACTATTCCTGACACTAGAAACCTATCCAACTCCCAAGGACTAGTAATGTCATAAATCTTGGAGGAGAACTTTCAACTACTTTATTAAATCAGCATAATCTGTAACCACATTCTAAGTATTTGTCCTTATACCTGTAAGTTCCAATTTCACACCTTATCTATGAATCTTCTCTTTTGCAAAAGACAGAGATCATTACAGAAAACCACAACCAATTAAAAATTTGTGAATCCCAGTCCCAGTGGATACATCTACAAAAGACTCCTGCCCCATCCCACCACCTAAAGCTCAGGAAACATTTCTGATGATGGAGCACAAAGACTATAAAAGTGAGAAAATCAGGGGGTTTACTGTGAGATTGAGTTTCCTGGTAATGTTAGAAGCTTCAGCAACAAAGTCTCATGAACATGGCCTCATAAATATGTTATTAACAAGAGCAACATCAATAAACATGCCAAAGTGGACAGAGGAAAGTTCATGAGACCTCAACCCTACATGAAGAGTTACAGGCAACAAAATATTGCTGAAAGAAGCAGAAATAATCTTAGAGAAGAACACATGAATTATTAACCAATACCAAAGAGTCTTGCAAGCATATATATGTAATAGTACAGAGATTGGGCAGGTCATATCTAGAAGTATCTTTGTATTTACTTATATATGTATGAATAAAAGCAATTAATGAGCAAAAGGTCATGGATTTGAAAAGGGAGCAAGGAGGGGTATATGGGAAGGCTCAGAGGGAAGAAAGAGAAGGGGAAATAATGTAATTATAGTATAATCTCAACTATAAGGGAAATAATTATTTTATACAATATGTTTTGGTCACAGTCTTTTCCTTCCCCTACTTCCTTTCATAGTCTCCCTACATTCATACCCACCCAAATTCACGTTCTTTTCTCTCTCTCAAAAGAAATAAAAATAAAAACAAACAAAACATAATAGGGCAAAAATACCAAAACCAAACCAAACCAAAAGCAATGTAGTTAATTTGGTGTTGGCTAACTACTCCCAGCCACTGGGCCTGCTCTGGAGTGTGGTTAAAATGATTTTCCCTGATCTGGCAGGTGTCAATTTCAAATAGCTCCTCCTCCTCCTCCTCCTCCTCCTCCTCCTCCTCCTCCTCCTCCTCCTCCTCCTCCTCCTCCTCCTCCTCCTCCTCCTCTTCCTCCTTCTCCTCCTCCTTCTTTTCCTCCTCCTATTTCTCCTCCTTCTCCTGTCCTTTCTCTGCCTCCTTCCCCTTCTTCATTTTTGCTTTGAGACTGAGTTCTCTGTGTGTAGCCCTGGCTGTCCTGGAACTCACTATGTAGACCACCTGCCTCTGCCTCCTGAATGTGGAAATTAAAAGCATGTGCTATCATGACCAGACCAGTTCAAATAGCTTCTTGGTTAGAGGTGAAACTTTGTGTCTACTTCCCCTTCTCAGGCCTGATATTGTCTGGTTTGAACCTGTAAGTTCATGTGAGTACCAGTACTATAGTGCCTGGACGATGTCTTTTCCCTGGAGTCATTTACCATTTCTGGCTCCTACAATCTTTGTTTAGTTCAGTTTTGCCTACAAGTATGTCTGTGCACCACACACAAGCAGTGCCCACAGAGGCCAGAAGAGGACTTTGGATGTCCTGGAATTGAAGTTGGAGAGAGTTGTGAGCTGACTTGTAGGTTTGAAGAACTGAACCCAGATCCTCTAGAAGAGCAACAAGTGCTCTAACAACTGAGAAATCTCTCTAGCTCCATGATATGCTATTATTCACTATTATTTACAATGCTGTGAAATTCATCAGCAGAGCCCTCCTATCTGAAATATATTGTCTAACCCCTATTCTCCACTGTGAGGCAATTTAAAGTTGAAATCCTCAGGGTTAGCAGATGAAAGGATTAAGAAAAAATAGTTTGGAATAAATGAATGGGGAGCTGAAAACAACTGTGAACAATTTTCTGTACAAGGTCAAATCCTGCCCCAGAGTTCTGGGAAGCCAGTTAGAACATTTCTGGGAACTGGCATTTGAGTCTTGTTGAAATTAACTACTGGGTTGATTTCTTATTCTGCTTGCCTAATGTATATATAGTCTACATTTGGCCAACATGGGGTCTATATAAATGATTTTTCAAATGTCACAATATGCTTTCATTCAGTAAACACAACCCTAATGAAACACTATTGAAGCAGTCATCAAATGAATAAATTGAGAAATAACACCACATTCAAATAAAAATAACACCATTTTCAAGAGTAACACTGACAAATACTGAAATAAGAATCTCATTTTATACTGTTTGCTTCCTCCAGGATGTTGTGAGTTTTAGTTTTTGTACTGTATTTTTTTCTATAAATCTTGTTTTTTAGATTTAATAAGTGATAAAGTAATATAAAAACATTTCATATTCCTATTAAATTGTGAAAGAGAAGAAAATGGTTAACCATTGAACACTGCTGTGTGAGGGTCTTTCTACAATGCTCTTAGTCCCTCCCAGAGTACCAGGAAGCAGGAAATACATATCCTTCACAGAGTGTCACACAGATACTCTTTTTTAAAATTATTTTTTATTGGATACTTTATTTACATTTCAGATGTAATCCCCTTTCCCCTCCCAGGAAACCCCTATCCCATCCCCCCTTCTCCTTCTATGAGGATATGCCCCCACCTACCCTCCCACTCTTACCTCTCCACCCACGATTTCCCCCACAATGGGATATCCAGCCTTCACTGGACCAAGGACCTCCTCTCCCACCTATGCCTGACAAGGCCATCCTTCCCTATATATACAGCTGGAGCCATGGGTCCTTCCTTATGTGCTCCCAGGCTCATGATTTAGCCTGGGGAGCTCTGGTTAGTTGATATTGTTGCTCTCCCATGGGGCCACAAACCCTTTCAGTTCCTTCAGTCTTCTCTCTCACTCCTCCATTGGGAACCTCATGAATCAGCTCAATGGTTAGCTGTGAGCTTCCACCTCTATATATTTCAGGCTCTGGCAGAGACAGATAGTCTTTACCTGAGGGGTTTTATAGCTTGTCCAAGGTCACATGGTTACTATGGCGAGGAGGAACAACTTCAACAAATTCAAGTCTAGATGTCCTAGACTGTATAGCTCTTGTGGTTAGCTCCTATGATCATGTTTGCCTCAGAGAATGATTTTCAGGACTGAATTAGATGAATTAAGATAGAGAAAGTAAGAGAGTTGCTAAAGCAATCCAAGTATTAGTCACAGTTAACGGGAGGAAATTGTGTGATCAACTACTACTGAGACTTAATACAAATATGTATAATATCTGGCCTATGTCTGACTCTTGGAACCAGGTGCTGGACACTCTTTCCCCTTATTTGCTTTTCACTCTCATGGCACTTTGAACTTGATGGTCTCTTTTTTCCTCTTTCCACTTCATAGATGAGGAGATGAGACTCAGAGTGGTGATACACTGCTCAGAGTCCCAGCTTCGAAACAACAGAACAGTCCAGGTTTATGTGACTCTTGAGCATAGGCTTTAAAAGCTTCATCTTTTCTTGTCTCTGAATTTTTTATTGGATATTATATTTACATTTCAGATTTTATCCCTTTACCCCATTCCCCCCACCACCCAGGAACCTCCTATCCCATCCCCCTCCTCCTGCTTCTATGAGGATGTGCCCCCACCTACCCCCTCCCACCTCTCCACCCTCGAATTTCTCCCCACTCGGTGTTCAGCCTTCATGGGACCAAGGATCTCCTCTCCCACCTATGCCCCACAAGGCCATTCTCCCCTACATATACAGATGGAGTCATGGGACCCTCCCTATGTGCTCCCAGGCTGGTGGTTTAAACCCTGGGGTGCTCTGGTTGGTTGGTATTGTTGCTCTCCACAAACACTTTCAGCTCCTTCAGTCTTCTCTCTAACTTCTCCATTGGGAAACCCTTGACCTTAACAGTGGTTAGCTGTGAGCATCTGCCTCTGAGTATGTCACACTCTGGCAGACCTCTATGGAGACAACTATATCAGGCTCTTGTCAGCATGCACTTCCTGCCATCCACATCAGTGTCTACCTTTGGTGACTGCACATGGGATGGATACCCAGGTGGAATGGTCTCCAGATGGCCCCTCCTTCAGTTTCTGTCCCACACTTTGTCTCCATATTTGCTCCCTTGAATATTTTTTGTTACTCTTTCTAAGTAGGGCTGAGACATTCACACTTGGTCTTCTTTCTTCATGAGCTTCATGTGGTCTGTGAGTTAAATCTTGTCTATTTCAAGCTTTTGGGCTAATACCCACTTATCAGTGAGTAAATACCATGTGTGTTCTTTTGTGATTGGGTTACCTCACTCAGGATGATATCTTATAGTTCCATCTATTTGCCTAAGAATTTCTCAAATTCATTATTTTTAATAGCTGAGTAATACTCCATTGTGTAGATGTACCATATTTTTTGTAACTATTCCTCTGTTGGAGGACATCTGGGTTCTTTCCAGCTTCTGGCTATTATAAATAAGGCTGCTATGAACATAGTGGAGCATATGTCCTTGCTATATATTAGAGCACCTTCTGGGTATATGCCCAGGAGTGGTATAGCTCGTTCCTCAGGTAATGCTATGTCTAATTTTCTGAGGAACTGCCAGACTGATTTCCAGAGTGGTTGTACCAGCTTATAATCCCACCAACAATGGAGGAGTATTCCTTTTTCTCCACATCCCGCCAGCATTTACTATCACCTGAGTTTTTGATCTTAGCCATTCTGACTGGTATAAGATGGTATCTCAGGGTTGTTTTGATTTGCATTTTTCTGATGACTAAGGATGTTGAGCATTTCTTAAGGTGCTTCTCTGCCATTAGAGTTTCCTCAGTTGAGAATTCTTTGTTTAGCTCTGTACCCCATTTTAATAGGGTTATTTGATTATCTGGAGTATAATTTTTTGAGTTCTTTGTATATATTGGATATTAGCCCTCTATTGGATGTAAGATTGGTAATGATCTTTTCCCCAATCTGTTTGTTGTCTGTCTCTGTGATTTTAACATTAAATTACGCAAGGCTTTTACTTTCATGTCTTACTCCAAAGTTGTACTGCCAAAATAACATCTTCCAATCACTAGGATACATTTTATATGAGTTCACCTCAGGTTCCAACTACCAAGAGTTTTGATTGTAACTGCGAATTACTAAGGGCCATAATACCTTAAATTGTGAAAGATAGGTTTAACTGATCCATAGAATGAATATATACTTGTAGTAAATCCTTGTCAACTATCAGGCTGATCTTTTGGCTGTAAAATGTGATTGTAGCAAACTTTGGAAACTGATTTGGATATAGCTGTTAGGACATAAATTCAAAGGAGTATCCCAAACTATGGTCCAGAGAAGTTTCCACATTGAACTTTAAAAAATTAATTAACTAACTACATCCTGACTGCAGTTTCCCATCTTTCTTCCCAATCCAATCCTCCTGTTTCTCTTCAGTAGAAAGAGGTCTCCTAAGGTTATCAACTAGCTCTGGCATATCAAGTTGCAGTAAGACTGGGCACATTTTCTCCTTTTAAGGGTAGTAGATAAGGCAGTCCAGTTAAGGGAAAGGGTACCAAAAGCAGGTAACAGAGTTAGAGACAGCCCCTGCTCCCACTGTTAGGAGTCCTGCCTGAAGACCAACTTACACAACTGCAACATATTCACATTGAACTTTTAAAAACAACTTATTTATTTATGTTTATGGATGTTTGGATGCATGAACATTTTTACACCAAAGGGGGTATCAAATCTTATGGGAATACAGTTATAGATAGTATAGATATGTGAATAGTGAAATTTGAACTCAGGACCTCTAGAAGAAAAGCCAGTGTTCTTAACTGCTGAGCCATCTCTCCAGCCCTCCACAGTGATGTGGAGGGCTTTTTATGATAGACACCATCAGTGCTAGTTAGTGAGCAGTTTGAGTGGGAAGCAGAATCAACTCATAAGTAAGAGTTTGTGGACTAAAGCAGTAGGTAGCTGGTTACTCTCTTCCCACCAAGTTTAAGGAAGAAGAACAATGATCAAATGAAAAGGTTACTAAAGTTGATAAATACAGTTTATTTTAGAAGTTGAGAAAGCAATATGTGAAAATAGCATGGCAACAAACGTGTAATGAAGAAGAAATGCTCTTCATCTTATCTTCTCAGAGTAGCTCAGCCAAGATAGAAATAAGTCTGATGCACAGTGTAGCTGAATAATAACTTTGATTACCAGATGGCCTCTTAGTTAGCAAGAAAAAAACAGTATTTTCCAAAGTGAAAGGCCAAAGAGGCACATGCCAATGAGAAAACTATGAATGCTGTGGACGATGGGAACATTGGGAGAATGCTTGCCTAGCATGCAGGAAAACTATAGGTTTGATTTCCAGTACCTCATATCTTTATGCTATTGACTTCTTACTATTATAGAGGTATTGAAAGAATTTGATTTCTTTCCAGTACACAATGTTGCCTTTTTATCACAATTGACTTTATTTGATACTTAGAGTTATGACAGCCAGGCTTTCTTTGGCTAATGTTTGAATGATTTATTTTCCCATTTTTTATAATAAAGTTACAATTTTGTGTTCTTTTATGTTTTTAAAATTTATAACACATTTATTTATTTTGTGTGCATGTACGTGTATGTCTATGAGGTCAGAGGACAACTTGTGGGAATTGGTTCTCTCCTTCCACCATGTGGGTCCTATGAATTGAACTCACAATATCAGGTTTGTCTGCAAGCATCTTCATTGGCTAACCCATCTCAACATACCTAAAAATTTATGTTTATGGTATATGTTTCTAATTTCTTTGGGTATATAGCTAAGAGATGGACTCCTGAGATTATAGGTGGCCATGTTTAATATTGTGAAGAATTACCAAACTGACTGTCAATTACATTCCATTAATCTCTCTGTATATCAATATTACAGTGTCTTAACTCCTATGACTTTGTAGTAAAATTTAAAATGGGAAAGAATGTCTTTTAACATCATTTTTTGAGAGTCGTTCTTATTCTCCTTTGGGTTAATTTAGGAACATATCGGAGACTAGTTGTATAGCCCAGTGACAGAGCAAGCTGTAGGGTACAAAGCTCTAGGTTCATTCTCTAGACTCTTCTTCCTCCAAATTAATGGTGATAGAACATTTCAAAAGCTCATTACCTAGTGATATATATATATATATATATATGGTTTTTCTGTAGTCCTGCCTGTCCTGGAACTTACTTTATAGACCAATCTGTCCTCAAACTCAAAGATCCACTTGCCCGTGCCTCTGCTGGGACCAGAGGTGTTCACCACCACCAACCAGCTACTTTTCTTTTGTTATACTTGAAAGGTTACCCTAGAGTTTCTAACATGCATATATGGATTATGTGACTATAATGCAAGTTATTATTTTGCTATGTCCCCATAGAAACCTTTGACCATCTTTTTGTTTTATTATTTTTATTTATATGCATTCTATAAAGAAGTATTACTATCACTATATGAAGTGTAATTTATTGGTATAAGCACACATGAGTCCATTCTCCTTTCTTCATTTTTTTCCTGCATTTCTGTTGCTATGTTGCATCCTTTTCTTCTGTTTGTAGAGTCCCCTGTATTCTTTTGTTCATTGCAGGACTTGGAATGGCTGTCTAAGCACTAGAAATTTTGTTCATCATATGGTTTTTATGATGTAGTCATGTTTAAGCAGTTAGCACCACAAAAGTGTCTCTTTGCTGTGATTTATTGCATTGTACCTAAAAGCAGAGGTAGATGATTTTTTGTTTTGTTTTTCTGAACATGAGTTTACTTGGATTTTTCTTTTCATTTCACTTAATATTTTTTTATTAACATATTCTCTCATATATTACATCCTGACCACAGTTTACGTCTCTCCCTTGACCCCCACTTCCTCCATCCCTTCCCCAACCTTCTCCTTCCCCATCTGCTCCTCCTCTGTGTCCCTTCAGAAAAGAGCAGGACTCTCATGGATATAAATCAAACATAGCCTATCAAGTTGCAAGAAGATTAGGCACCTCTCCTTATATTAAGGTTGGACAAGGCAACCCAGTATGAGGACAAGGGTCCCGAAAGCAGGCAAAAGCATCAGAAACAACCCCCCGATCCCTCTGTTAGGAGTCCCACAAAACCACCAAGCTATACAATTATAACATATAAATAGACAGCCAAGATCAGACCCATGCAGGCTCCCTGATTGTTGGTTCAGTCTTAGTGAGCTCCTGTGGGCCCAGGTTAGTTGATTCTGTAGGCTTTTTTGTGTGGTGTCTTTGACCCCTCTGGGTCCTATAATCCTTCTCCCCTTTAGCAAGATTATCTGAACTCTGCCTAATGTTTGGCTATGGGGTCTCTGCATCCGTATCCACCAGTTGCTGGATGAAGTTTCTCTGATGAAAATTGGATTAGGTACCAATCTATAAGAATAGCAGAATACTATACCATTAGGTATCATCTCATTGACTTTTTAAAAATGGCATGTGCCTTTCACATTCAATTGTAAGCTATGTGAATATAGTAAGAACATTTTCTATTTTGCTTATTGTCAATTGTCTGACAGTTAATAGGTTACTCAAGAATAAATGATTAAGTGAGATAATGTCTATGAAGACCTTTTCATTTGGTAGGCATTCAATAAAATGTTAGCTTACTTTCATAACCTTAAAGATTTGATCTCTGTTAAGTGCTTACCACACTAAAGGTTAAAATTCATGTCTGTTATGGAGGCTTTTTGAATGTCTCTGAATGGAGGCATCCATAGACAGTGTCAAGAACTTCTATAGTGCACTGGTAGTGATGGGAGGGGAGTTAATTTCAAACTACATCAGGTTTATAGGAACTGAGCTTAATCAGAGAGATCAGAGTATTCATTCTTATGGTTTGGAGAAGCAGGTTGTATCAGTGAATGATTTGAGAAGGAACCACATTTACTTTCAGTTGCTGAGGCAAGTTAAGTGGTCATTTCACTATTTATAAATTACAGGTAGAAGATGCAGTGAACGTGATCAAAGAATCTTCAGATGAATAAATGCACTGAGAGAACAGAGTACAAAGGGTGCAGCATAAAATGACCATAGAGATAAAAGGGAAAACACAGGTCACCACTCTGTACAAGTTAGATTACTAGATTTTTTTGACACAAACAATAGTAGTATACAAGTAGCCTGACTGAATATGCATGTCAGGCTCTTAAAAAGTAGTTAGTTGTAGTATCCCTGAACCATAGATTCAAGAGTCCCATTTGTATGGGATAGCCAGTTACAAATCATCTAGCCACTGAGGTTATCAATTGTTGTGACATAAATGGAGAGCAAAGAATTTATGTTTGGTAATTTTTCAGAAAGAGATCTAAGAAAAGTCCATTGGCTTCTGTAAAGTTATTCTTCCTGAAAGCTGTGGCTTAGAAGATAAATATTATATTGTTTCCAAAGATATTACATAATAACAAATAAGGTGAGAGAAATGTTTCAGCGGTTCAACAGTTATGGTTTTACTCTAGTTTAGCAATTGCATTTGTTCCCTAGCTTGGGAACTAAGTAGAAGCCCTCCTCCTACTTCTCCCCATAGTTTGACATAAAAGTACAATACTTTATAATGGAGCCGCTTACCATTCTTTTCCATATTTGCATCTCCAAAAATCATTTGGGATGGACTTTGACTCACTATTGTGTAGAAACCAAAACTTTGGGTCCTCCCACTCAACCCTGCCACTTCAGGAGATGTGTTGCTTAGTATTTGTTGAGCCATTTTAGCCATCTGCACAAACAATTGACAATTTAAAAATTTCGGTTTATTAAAAAGAAAATGACTGCATATTTTTTGAGCTTTTCTTCTGGGTCAAAAGACTCACTTTCTCAACAATTTAATTAGATTTGTGTGCAGGAACTGTCTTGAACTCTGCTTTCATCTGAGAAATCCTGTCAGAGTAAAATACATCTTAGAATAAAAATATCAAAAAAAATACAGGTAGAGGTGACTTTTTTGACTTAATAATTTCTTATAGAGATAGCTTTCCTAATCAAATGAGAGAAATGAGTGGCAAGCAAGGCCAGACTTCAGAGTAGAAAGGGCAAACATGATTATTAATCCATTGTGGAGCCACGTTTTCTTTCTATGGTGTTGCTTACTTTTGTATTGAGTCTTTTCTATTTTTATTGGCAATGAACTACTAGATGAAAGAAATAATCGGACTTGGTAATTTTGTTTATTTGTTAATTCTTTTTTTTCGTATGGAAATTGAATTGTCAGTAGTATGTCATCATAAGCTTGGTAAATTGATTTTTGGAAAAATCATCAGGCCTACAGAATTGGCTTTGTTTCCCTTCTAAAGACCAAAGTGCTGGGGATACTGATGCCCAGACACCTATTTCTCATTCTTGATATTATTATTATTTTAGTGCTAACACATTTTATTTTTATTCCTCTCTTTTTCTCAATTGAAATACCTGAACAGCTACCTGAAGATTAATTTTATTCAATAATTTTTACCTTGTGTCTATACATATTTAAAGATTTGTTTAACTTTGTATTATGGTGCTTTACTTTCATGCATATCTATGTACATGCCATGCCCAACCAGCCCAGAAGATGGTGGAGGATCCCCAGACACTGGGCCTAAAGATATCGAAAGCTGCTATGTGGATGTTGGGAACCAAACCTAGGTTCTTTCTGCAAGAGCATCAAGTGTTCTTAACCACTGAGCCATCTCTCCATTCCCCTTGTATATATACTTTAATGGACTAATTGATCTAGGTAATTGAACCCATATGTTCAAATGATGTTTATTTGCTATTGCTCATAAGCTAAGTAAGTATTCTGGTCTAGGTGCCTAGTATAGAATAGAGAACAGGATGGCTATAACTCTCAACTTCACAGAACAGGAAGATCTTCACATATCAGGGAGAGAGAGATTTTAACAAAATAGGAAGTGTATCATATACTGGCGATACGTACTGTGGGATAAAGATAGCTAGTTGGATGGAGAGCTCATGTGGCATATGCGAGAGGGTATCATTTGATAGTCTATGGCTCAGGGAGACCTCACTGAAGAGGCACCATTTGAATGATGAAGTTCAGGGAATGAAATAAGCAGATATCTAAGGAAAAGAATATTCCAGGCTAGGTAGGACAGTCAGTGCAGAGGCTCTGATTTGGTTCTATGGTGGCCAAGTTGCTGAGACACTGTGTCTAGAGAGAGGGAGGCATAATTTTGATAGGAGATAATGTTAGAGACCATATAATGATCTAAATTATGGAGGGACTTACAGGTCAATACGAGGACTTGAGTTGTTATTTTGGGGACCAGTAGAAATTTTTTGCAGAGAAATGATGATACATACTATAGTGGTTACTCTGGCTGTCTCACAGGTTGAATGGTCAAGAGCAGAGACAGACCAATGAGAGTGTTGTCCCTAAAATTTCGTAGCTATACCAGGGTGATATAGAGGAGGATAGGAAAAACAATAGGATTCTAGTTGTAATCTGAAATTACTGCAGATGTGTTTTTAGATCTTCTTACTGATGAGGATAGAGTGTGCAAAGAAAAGATGTTAATGCCTATTGATATACAGAAGTGGCAGTAATGAGGAGGTAGCTGCAATCAATTATCTGTCTCCTAGACAATATGTCTCTATTTGGGAATTGCCTGTGATAGAATTAAAGACGGAAGACAAGGAAACTACTGAAAGTGTAAGCACAGAGGAAAACAGAACGGAAGCTGAGTCTGCAGCTCTGTGGTAGAACACTTGAGTGGTGCCTTTGAAGTCTTGGCTTTAACTGTCAGTGTCACAAAGGGAAGTAAGAAGAGATGGTGTCCAAAGACTGGAACCTTCTAATACTTTAAAGGTCAAATGGATATAGGGTAACTAGCAGATGTCATTGAAAAAGAGTAGGCAGTTTGGTGATCCAGGAGGACCCAAGTATGAGCCAGACAGAAAGAATGGGTAGAGAACTAAGTTTGCTTCTAGAAATCCCATTGCTGTATTAGGCCTTGACTCCTCCATGGGTGTGAAGGTCATCCCAGGCAACTGTCTGTTAAGGACTCTCAATTTGTCTTTAAATCTTGGTGGGACAATTATAGTTAACTCAGTCATTCTGGATTTCTGACGGGGTTGAAAACTTATAGTCTCATAGCCAATCCTGGCTATTTACCTTGAGAGAAAAGATTTGAGTCGATGGTCGTCAGCTGACATTCATACTAAAGCCAGGTTCAGAACTAAATGTTTTAGTTAGGATAGAAGACAGAGGTTCTGGTTAGTCAACAAAATGATGGACTGGGTATGAGGACTATCTTGTACCTCACTGGTACAAATTGGCATAATTATGCTCTAATTGTATTTTGAGCGAAAAGTTTCATTTTAACAGGAAGGGTGATGTGTAGGGGGAGCTAAGGTAGGAGGAGTACTGAGAGGAAGAAAAGGAGTAAGAAGAGGAGGAGAAGAAGGAGAGGAGAAGCTAGGTGATGAAAGAGAGAAAGAGGGGGGGGGGACAGGGAGGCAGATGTTCATGTATCTCCACCAGTCAAAGATAGTTGATATATCTAGGTTGGGTAGTGGGTTACACCTCTGATTGAGCAATACCAAACTTATAAAGCCTATGATTAACATTTTTTAGAAAATGTATAAATGCAAAAAGGAAAAGGGGGCATGGGATAGGGGTTTTCTAATGGGGGGGATGGGGAAAGGGGATGGCATCTGAAGTGTAAATAAAATATCTAATAAAAAAATTGAAAAAAAAATCTTGGTGGGAGATAATTTCCTCACAGTGTGCTTGACTACAAGGTGCCTAGGAGATGATATCAGTGGCTGGCTGTGTGTCAAAGCAAATATTACAACTGAACCAATTTTTTATTTTAGCGAGTGTGGCACTTTATAATTAAGACATTGCTGCTTTCAATCTTCAGGATGGGTCAATTTAGAATGGTGCCATTTCTTTTTTCTGTATGTGTGGGAAAGGAGCAATATGAGACGGGATAGAGTTAGGAAGTTTTGCACTGGGGAGGAAAGTCTAACTGGCTGAACATATGACACTATTTATTTTGATATTCAGCCACAGGTCACACAAAAGTAGACTCAAGGGCTACTTTTCATTTTGTCACCACTAAATGTCATGTCAACACTGACAACTTAGAAGCAGATTCCATATCCCTGCTTGTTTGAAGAGCCAATTTTGATATTCAGACCTCTTATAAAGCAGAAGGTTAAGACTACATATATTGCAATAGCCTAACTTTTACTTTTGAGTTTTACTTTGCCTGGGCTGACCTGCCAGTGTCTGTCACTCGTAAGACTTAAAAATAGGTGAGATGGTGCGCTGTCTGAGCAAGGCTTCATGTCCCAGCTGAGCTTCATAAAGCACAGTGGAATTTCAGCATTCTTGCTGGGGCCTAGGAATAGTACTAATTAATTTTCACTGCCTTTCTACTTCTGAGATTTTTGCTTGCAAAGGCCCATTTCTAAAATATGGCCTGGAGCAGATTTAAGCTTAGTCCTTTAATTGGTGCAAGTGAGCAACAGTTGGACTTTCAGAATTGAGTTCTTCTGTGGTTAACCAGAGTGCATAGAGACAGCACTAATTGCCTCTTAGCTCCCAAATGGAGCCAGGGAAGGGAAAAGGCAAGCAGACTCATGCCAGTTGATTGAATTATTCCAAGCATTGTTTCTGGGATTTGTTTCTTCATGTGAATCCTACTTTGAAAACAAAATACTGGGATGAAGAACAGGACATGTAGCAGTTGGACTACATATTTTTAAAATATAATTTGGTATAAATTTCCAAATTCTGTTTTTTTTTTTGTGTGTGTGTGTGTATAATGTCTTAGAGGGAAAAAGGCATAATTCTTGAGCCTGTCAGATGCGATGATGTCTTCATTGCTTTTTGGGGCTAGGCATATCAAATTTAGGCACTTACTGCTTTACTTACTAAAATATTTTCTTGGTTACTTTATATGCACTTACAAACAGAAGGTTCTGGTTAATGAGCACTTTTTAGTCTAAGAGATAATTAAATTAGTAGAAAAATGAGATGATTAGAGTATGTACTCCCTTAGAAGATGTCACATTTATATGGAATGAATCGTGCTCTTAGGCAGGTAAGCTATATGTAGACTCCATTAATAAATATATGCTATGATGAGTCTAAGAGAAATTGGAGAGAAATTGGAGAGAAGTTGGAGAGAAAGAGAGAGAGAGAGAGAGAGAGAGAGAGAGAGAGAGAGAGAGAGACCCTGACAATGCCAGCATTCTTTCTTCTGTTCAGTGCTGGATTTGTAGTGCTACTGTCATTTATGATTAGGAGACAAGCTGGGCATCAAACAGTTGTATTTATATATTTAGGAGTATGCACACATGTGTATACATATGTGTAATAGTCTTTATCTATGTAGCAACACTTAATAAAAAAAGATACCATGAATTTGAAAGAGTAAAGGTATTGATCCATGAGAGGAACTGAAATGAGGAAAAGCAAAGGGGGGATATTGTGTTTATATTATAATCTCAAAAAATGTTATTTAAAAAAGTACCATCTCTGTGCACGAGAATGGATTTCCTCAAAAATGCCAATTTTTTAAAATAAATAATCAGAAATCTTGTAGATTTCTTTTGTACTAATTTCCTTTTCCTTTTAAACTTCAGAAAATTATTCTACTTAGAGCTACATTTATTCTCTCTCTCTCTCTCTCTCTCTCTCTCTCTCTGGTGTATACATGTATGTACAGATATGCTTGTTTATCCATGTGTGTGTAGAAGTGAACGGTTGATATAAGATGTCCTTCTCCATCACTTCTTCACTCTATTTTTTGAGACAAGGTTACTCACTGAATCTGGAGCTCACCAAATGGTAGATTGGCTAGCCTCTCAATGCTGGAATTACAAGCACATACCACTATAGTACTATACCTATTATTATTATTATTATTATTATTATTATTATTATTATTATTATTTTAACATGGGCAGTAGGGATCTGAACTCATATCTTCATGCTTGAAATCGTGCCCTCTTGCTGTACAGCAAACAAACTGAGTTACCTTCCCAGTCTCCACTTTGATTTTTGTTAATTGGTTTATTGGTGGCTACTTCAAAGATGTGTCCATGTCTTAACTACCTGAACTTATAAATGTGGCCTCATTTAGAAGAGGAGACTTTGTAAAAAATTAATTTAAGGATTTCATGATGAGGTCATTCTGGATCATCTAACTGGGCTCTAAATCTAATGGCAAGTGTTTTTTTTTTTTTTAATATGGGACAAATAGAGGAAAACAGGAGTACAAAGCAGAAAGATCTATAAAAAAATGGAGTCAGATTGGAGTCACGGTGTGGACAAAAGCTAAAACATGTTATCAGAATCTAAAACTGGCCAAGAAGTAGTCCTACAGCCTTCACAGGAAGTGTAGCCTTGGTAACGCCTTGCTTTTGAATTGCTATCCATTTGAATTATGAAAAAGTATTTTTTGTGTGTGGTTTTGAACTTTTGGTAGTATGTTTTCATAGCTACAGGAAACCAATACTTGCTGTCTTGGGCTAGGTTGCAGGTGGTTTCTCAGTGCACAGGAGCATCTGACTGGGGGGTGGGTGGATCTTGCTTTGGTCAGCATTGCTCCGCTGTTTCCACCTTCTTCAAAGGACCGCACTGAGCTCTGCCTCCAATTCTCTGTCCATTTTCTTCTTACTCATCTTTTCTTTGCTCTCATTTGTGAGACCTTCTTTTTGATCGTTCTGCCTGTGGTGACTTTACCTGTCATGTGGTCCATCTGTCCTATGAGAGCTTATTATCCAGTTTTGACAATTGTACATCATTACTTGACACATTTATAAAAGGGCTTAAGCTTTCTGTATTTTCAAAGGGAAGCCAGTGACTTTGATCACCATTTAAATTGTCTGCAGTAACTTAAAAAACCAATCAAATGACACTAGTACCCAGACTACTCAGAATGATTATTTTCCCATTAGGAAAAAAAAAAAAAAGGAAAATTCTTTAAAGTAACATGGGAAGAAACTGTTTCTCCAAATACTACATGTAGAGAACTATCATGCATTTTGTTGTTTCTATTTTCTAAGGAATTGGGGACCTGACACAGTCTATCATGCCAGCCTGGTGTCCCATGTCTTGGTGTTCCAGTGATCTGTCTGTGCTGTTGGTATTTGCTATTGTTCATTCCCAGGCCTTTGTTCCCACTATCTTATCTGCTTGGACCAAGGTTCTCCTCTCTTCTGGTCCTAGTAAGCTGATTCACTCTTGTCTACTCCTTTAGTGTTTCAAACCTAGCTTAAGAGTTATTTGTAAGAACACTTTTCTGATCCCTGAGCCTGTACTCCATACTAAGCATGTTTCCTTGTGTTTCTACTTCATTATGGCCTTTTTAAAAAAATCTCTGATTTACTCTCAATGGGTATAGGTATGATCTCTTTGTTGAAGTAGGTCATTTTAAGGTCCATGTTCATTCACAATAGAGTTTTCACAAGGTGCAAGAAAGTGAGATGAAATGAACTAAACTCTTTATGAATGGAATATTTTTTATGGCTGAATAATCTATTCAAAGAAAGAATATTAACATGCCAATGCCTTAGAAATATTTTGTTTTCTGCCTATTGGATCTGTAAGTAAAATTACCTAGGTAAAACTCTAATTTTTCTTTGCAACAAAAATGGCAGAAGTTGGTGATAAAAAGCTGAACAGAGAGGCCTCTCAAATGTAAAGAAATGCCTGTTTTGCATGGTTGTAACAGGAATAGACAAATCTATTTGATTCTTTGTACTATCCTGTGAATTGCTTGTATTGGGAAAGATCTGGATGCCCTGTAGTTACTAGAATGATCAGCTTCTTAGATATTTGTGGAATGGACAAGTCAACATGCTCCTCACGACCTTACCCTTTGATCCAAGGGCTGTGAAGCGAGGAACAGAACACATGCTTTGGAACTAGATTTGCCCTTTGTCAGGATTAGTGTGCTGGAGTCCTTTAGACACGACCTGCTTATCACTCATCTCAGAAACATAAACACATGACAGGATTTTTAGCAGTGGAGAATGGGAAAAAGCTGATAATGCTAGCTCCTTTTCAGTCTAGAAAAAGTATCAATAAAAGAGCTGTGTGCTGGAAGGTGATAAGGATACCACACACAATGGGGAAATCAACGAAAAGCCCCTCGTGGTCAATAGCACAGTGGCACCAGAGGAGATTTTGCTAAGGGACCAAGCAATCAACTTTGATTCCTACAGCCCTCTGCAGTAGGACTCAGAATTTCATGAATAACTGATGGAAGGTGGTGTACCCAGGAACTGTCAAGCTGTATTGCTCATGCTAAAGGAAGCTGGCAGAGTTTTGACCCTTGAGCACAAAATCTGAAAGCAGTCCTATAATTGTTTGGTCCTCAATAGAAAAGGGCCAAAATACTATTTTCTAGCCTTGTGGTCCTGGAACCATGCCAAATATTGTCTTAGATCTGAGTTTTAGGCTGGAAGAAGAATATAATATATAGGTAGGGATGGAGAAAGAAGGATAAAGACTACTAAGTAGATCATGACCCTGGAAGGCAGTGATGTCTGGAGGCTAGATAAACATAAGGGACAAACAAAGAGGAAAGCAAGATACAAGAAGTTGAAATTAGTCCCCCAAGTAATTTCTTTAGTGCAGCCTTCCTCTGCATTCCCTGGCATGCTTCACTGGGCAGGACACATGCTCTTAAGGCTACAGTTCCCAATTCCCTAGGCTGGTTATGTTAGGTCAGGGTTAAAAACCATGAAGAATTTGTTTCAAGTGGAGAAGATCATAGAATGTTAAAGGGAAAATCTGAAGACTAGTGATGTATCTTTCATAAAGTGCAGTGCATATATAGCATCTCATCTTAGAAAATAAAGGCATGAGGAGGGACTAAAAACTGTGGATCACATTTCAGTGACAAGTAATGTAGAAGAGACTGGAAAGGTAATTCGAGATAGACTCCAAAGCTTGTCAGACAGCTCTCAGTCTGAACATGAGTTTGGTTGCATTGTATAGAACATTGTGGAAGTGAGGAAGGAATTTATGTCATTGTATTTCTTTGAGTAAGGATTATGTGTAGTAGTAACACAGAAGAAGCAGTAATGACAGATCAGAGAGTTCTACTGATGACTTGGTAACCTGGAATTTTAGGGATGAAGTGGGGAGGAAACAAAGATTATAATGAGTTTGCAGGACTGAGTAAAGAGATGAATTATCACTCATAGAAACATATAGCATCATTGATTCACAAGGGCCAGAAGTTCTGTGTGGTTTTTAAATGTTGGTCATGCAGGGTTGGTTAAATGTCTGAGAGAAGATATAAAAAATGCAGTTGGAAATGTGAAATGTAACAAAGATTTCACTGTAACATTGCCCACAGATCCATCTACTCTCTCTATCCTCATGCTTGTCTCCTTCAAATTCCAGCTATTTTTGCAGTGAGTTTCTGTTAGCTGTATGCAGAGAAAGACCCCTGTGTAACCATAAAAATCACAGGTTTATAATACTTTAACAAATCAGTTAACTTATTGTTGGAAGACAAGTAGATCACATTCAGAGAGGTGATTATATCAGTCAGATTGGGAGAGTACAATATACTGAATTGTGTCTTTAGAAAGAATATGCTAGAGTCCTAACCCAAGTGCTTCAGAATACAATCTTATCTAGAGATAGGGTAGTTTCAGAGGCAATGAAATTAATATAAGTTTATTAGGGCAAATCATAATGCAATATGACTGGTGCTTTTATGAGAAAGGGTAAATTTGGAAACAAATAGGTGAGTAGAGGGAAGATATTGTGAAGAGAGACATGGCCACAGTAGTTGGAGGAGCCTGAAGCAGATTCTTCCTCAGAGTCTCAGAAGTAACCAACACAGCAGCTGGGCAGATGGCTCAGTGAAGAGAAACACTTGCTATGTAGGTATGAAGACCTGAGTTGGGGGTCTCTAGCACCCATGTGGAAAATCTGGGTATGGTCACATATGCTAGGGAAAGAAGCCTGGAGACAGGGAGATTGGTGAGGTTTCCTGGGTCTTGCCTTTTGTCCTCATATCTGTTCGAGAACCCACTACCAAGACTACTACTATTTTCATGACATATTAGGAAATTGGAAGAGACAAAGAAGATACCACCGGATCAGGACTGGCAAGGTAATATTGATCTCATAAATCATTCCTAACCCTGGGACTAGGAATATAGTTCAGTGATATAGCACATACCTAGCTTGTGTGAAGCCCTAAGTTCATTTACTAGTACCACCACCACCTCCACCACCACCACAAAAACAGAACCAACAAATACTGACCAAATATGAGTATTGTAATATGTAGTCAGATTTCTCACTTAAGCTGTGATTATTTTAACCTAGGGGAGAAGTTTCTACTTGACTCATAAATGTGAATCATCTGTTATTGTATTGCCTGGAACACGAGGACCCCTGAGTCACTACAAAGAAAATGGGTACATAGATAATTTATGTTTGCTCTTATTAGTTTCTGCCATCATGTTCCTTCTACTCACAAGTCATGGGTCAAAAATAGCCATAGGCGCCTACTCAACTGCAACAGTGGAGCACATATACTTTGTACATCAAGGAGAACCAGCACACTGGGTACTAGAGAATCAGTCATGTTTGCTTGGGAAGGAGGGAGACTTAGCCTGGCAGAACAATGAATGCACGAACAGGCCAAGAGAAATTCAGCAGAGAAAGAATTTGAAAAAGGAAAGAGAAAAGAAAAAAATGAAAATGAAAATAGAACCCAATAGAATGAAATCCTAGAAGGATGTGAACAAGAGCACTGGGCATAGTGGACTTTACCTTGGGAAGGAGACATGCACTGCTCCATTTAAGACGGACATGAGCAGAAGAGGAGGGATATATTGTAGAATAGGAGCAGAAGAGGGGGGGATATATTTGTAGAATAGGAACATTTCTTGTGATCATTATTAGCAGTATTATTCTGAGACTTGACCTATCCTTCCCTTCTCCTTTTCAGATGTCTATTTACAATTCTTACATATGAGAGTTCAGACTGTTCCTGCAGTTCCCAAATTAACACAAGTTGATTAGTCAACAGGACTGAATTAGCTTTCAAGAGTCCATTCCATCATTCTGTCCTTAACGGAAAAGTTCAGGGTTGAATCAAAGTTCATATTTCAGTACTCACAGAGTACCATTGACTGGCAGTCTGCTTTTCCCATTTGGAACTACATTTTCTTGTTAATTTTTTGGTTATAGTTGATCTGTCTATTAACATAGCATTACACATGGAATATATACATATCGGTTTTTTGAGACAGGGTTTCTCTGTGTAGCTCTGGCTGTCCTGGAACTCACTCTGTAGACCAGGCTGGCCTCGACCTCAGAAATCCACCTGCCTCTGCCTTCCATGTGCTGGGATTAAAGGCATGCGCCACCACTGCCCGGCTACACATGGAATATTGACTCTTTTTTGGCTTACAGAAAAAAAATGATGCTCCTGCTTCTGGTGTATTTACAGTGCAGAGTCATGAGACTTGTAATTGTAGTATTTCAAGAAAACTTAACCTAGGACCATAAAAACTGACCAAAGTAAAGAAGAAATTGTTTTCTACTTTTAGAAGCATGCATCAAAGGTGGAATAGCCAGTCTCCAGAGCCATTCTTCTGCTATTTCTTATGGCTAACCTAGTTCTCTCATACCTTTGAGATGTCTGACCTCTTATTTTCTTCAGCTGTGGTATGCAGATTTAGGGAGAAATTCAGGAAAAGAGAAGCATTGTTGAACATGGGACATAATAATAATACAAGCCCTGATATACTGGAAGAATATTATTATAGTGTTCTAAAATCTTAATTTCAAATTTATCACATATTTTCTGTAGCTGCCTGCAGCTATGGGTATCGGGTTCTCCTGAGAGGAAGCCTGGGAATGAACGGGAATGGAGGGCGAGAGAAACATGGGGCCAAGACAAAGTATTCTGATCAAGGCCCGAAGTTTAATATTTTGCTTTCACATATAAAGGGGAAGCCCCGCCCCCAGAGTCTCTTCTAGGCTCAGCCCAGGGGCTGGATAAGGAGATAGCAGTCCAGAAGGTGTCAAGGCTAGCTCAGCAGGCAGTCTATTCTTCTTAGCTCCGTAGCAGACTCCAGGGCTCCAAGGCTGGCAAGGCAATGCCTCTCCTAGGTCCTACTGTTGCTTGGTCTATTGTGGTAAATGGCCTGCTCAGGCCTGGGGGAAGGGCACAATTTTCTATTTCTTATAAATGTGTGGATTCACTATGGCCATATAATTAACAAGTTACTAAGTTAATCTTCGTTTCCAACGAACTCATGAGCTAGAAGGAGGGCTAGAAAGAGGGAGAGGCATGAGAGAAAGAGAAAGAGAAAGAGAAAGAGAAAGAGAAAGAGAGAGAGTTTTTCTTGTGTTTCTTTCCATATGATCCCATAATGATGGTAGGTACCAAAAATAGCAGAAAACAAATGTAGCTTATCTTTGGCTACTTTGTGGGTTCTTCTTTCTTCCACCTTTCTCCACCCTTTTTCTTCCACTAACACTAGATAGGAGAAAAAAAATAGAGGGGAGAGGAAAAACATCCCTGAATAAAGTCAGGGGTTGGAAAGGGGAACATGTTATTATTAGATGACTTCATGTTGATTAGGGGCCTCAAATTCCTTGCCAGCATGTTCTTCAATGGTAGGCTATCTAATTTCTTCTTGTTGTTGTTTCTTCTTTGCACACAACTATTTAACAAACCGCAACCAACAACAACTAACCAACAACCAACCAATAACCCATACCACCTTCAGGGCTCTGGCATTTGTATACCCTCTCAAAATTTCCCAGAATTCCAAATATCACACACTCTCAGAAACTATTTTCAGGCGGCAAAATTACAGCCCTGATAGAACACAAGGCAAATCTAATCAGCTGCTGTGGACAATCTGAAGCAGCCCCACATCCCACACCTGGGATTAAAATGAAAACATTCTTATAATATTTTTGTGTGTGTGTGTTTTTTTTAAGAAACCAAAACTCCAAAATTTTCACAACAGACAAGAAATAAGGAATGCTTTTGTCTGGAGCTCTTTGGAAAAGCTTTACAGATCATTTGACAGTTGGCTTTGGCAATAAAGGACGGATTAGGATTCAAGGGTTTTATTTTCTTCACAATCTCTGCATCTTGATGAACTCATCTATTTCCTTCTTTAGTTTTATAATCTCATTTCAGATCATTTCATCTTCAGGCTTTACTTTGGCCCTTATTATTAACACTAGTACCCATGCTTGACAAGGACCAAGGGCTGACTCTTTTTTCTCTTTGACCACCAAATCTTTACTACTGCTCTGGAGATTGTCTCTTGATAGAAGCCTACTTCCCCTTTGCTTCATTTCTCCCTAAAAATCATGCATTCTAGTGTTAGGGGACCGTCACTGTCCTCATAGTCTTCACTTGGGGCTATGTGATGCTGATGCTGCTAAAGCTTTGAAGATGTAAAGAAAGGCAGAATTGAAGAGAGAATGGTGGTTTATATCCAGTCCATGAACTACTCAAAAAGCTGCATGTACTAACCTGGTCTTGAGAGAAAAGAATACTTTTCCTAATTAACCTGAACACTGTGGATTACTGGCAGTGTGCAGGGAGGTTTGATATCACTCCAGCTGAGCAATCAGAGCTAAAGGATTTGAAAATGTCATTTCTATTTCTGATCTAGTAAAGAAAAATTTAAGATGATTATCAAAACGCTATATTTTTGATCAAATGTATTTTTTTATTTTGTTTGTTTATTTATTCTTTAATTTTTTTTTACAGTCCAGACTTTATCTCCTTCCTGGTCTACCCTCTGATTGTTCCACATCCCACAGCTCCTCCCCCTGCTCCCACCATCTCCTAGAGGATGTCTCCACCCCCCCCCATCAGACCTCTCCACTCCCTGGGACCCCAAGTCTCCCAAGTCTCTCAAGGTGCATCTTCTCTGACTGTTACGTTTTTATACCTCAAACAATATTTGTGTCACACTTATACTAAAAACTCATTTGTGTTTGGCATTAAAATACCAGATGTCCAGCTAAATTTGATCTGTCAATTCTCATACATAGGGAATAGTCTCAAGATCCTTTATGTTCATGATACAGGTATCAAAGATGCTTGGATTCTTACTCATGCTTTCTACCTTTTTTCTAATCTTCTCCAGCTCATTTCTTTCCAACCACCCAGTCTTTGAATTCCTCATGGCAAGTAGTTTAGCTGTGATGTTGATATCAGGCAAGACCATTCAGATACTGCCCAGGTGACTCATCTTTATAACCAAACACAGTCCTCATCCTAAATAAAAACAGTTATCTCCCAGAGAGGAGTTCTGCAGCTAACTCAAAGTAGCAAGGCTTCTGGTTCCTAAGTATAGTTATATAGTTAGACATTGAACAGAAGAGGAAGTGTATTCACATAGGAGGGCTGACCCGTTTTAATTACAACAATCAGACCATTCTATTTTCTTAAGGCACATAAATGTATACACATGCTAACCTTTGTTGGGAACGTAGTGCTATTCATACACTTCAATATTTCAGTTAGTTCATAGAGCGTAGACTACTAGGACCCAGAGAGATTACCAATTTCTAGTCCATACTTCCCCCCTTGATTTTCAGACAGAGAAACTGAGGCAAAGAGTGAGTCTATGCCTTGTTCAAACCCTAGATTATACAGCAAATTCGTATTAGAACTTGGATTTCTGCTGGATTGACTCTGCCTTCCCTTGTTCTTGTCTTTCAGAATATGTTAATGATTTGACAAAATGGTACTTCATTGCACAACCCCTTTCTCTTTATATGTGAGCTGACTGAGTGGTTAATTATATATTCTAGTTACCAGTTTGATAATTATTTTCCTGGGAGAATCTTAAGAGCAATGTTCCTTCAGAGGCCCTCATTCAGGTCTCTGTTGGAATCATGTTGGATTCAAGCAATCAGAACATGGCCTCTTTGCCTGCCCATTATCCTGGTCCTCGCAAAGAAGTGAATTTAGCCACAGTGATGTCCATATTAAAAGAAAACAGCAAGGGCCTTTATATCCTCAGTCTCATTGTAGCTAGGGAGGCATAAACACTGTCTGTGCCGAGATTCATATATCTTCTCACTTGAAAACTAGGGAAAATTGTTTTAAAGACAAGAAGGGTGTGTGGTTGTAGTGAAAGGATGTAGACATACCTGAGCTTCGCCTTACCACTTCTTGGAGCCAAGCACAGAGGCAATTAGTGGTAAGCGGACTGGACTGTTCCCTTTGGCTATTTTTGTTTGGCTAAATTTCCTACCTTAGATGTATCTTGATTTTTGTAAATTAGACTGCATTGCTAATGGGAAGCCCTCAGTCACATTGCAGAAAAGCTTTCCTTCTGCTGAAATGTGACAATTCTGTGTTTTGAACCTTTCTCTGTTGGTGGGCATAAACCACATGTGTTCTGCTCAGAAACTGAATCATTTAAAGCAAGAGAATTAGTATCACATGGTAATAAAGTGCCTACACTTGCTCCTAATTAATGATTTTGCTTTTTAGGTACAGAAAGAGATATGAATATTTTTTCCATTAGCCATTGCAGTCTGATTATTAACTGGCTGTGGCTAAAAAGAAATAACAAATTCTTGTGTGCAGAGTATTTACATGTAACACATTTCACAAATGTAAAATGCTACAGTCCAGATTGGCCCTGCCTTGTCTTCATCCTTTGCCATTTAAGACAAATGACCATGATGACAATGAGGTAGGATGGGATAGAAATAGAATAGCCTGATTTTGGCTAAGGCTTTTTATATTGTGTTTGGTGCTTTTCATTGGCTGTGATACATGAAAATCAGGAATCTATTTCTGTTTGACTCACGCCACAAATAAGAGAACTGCTGGCACAGAGAATACTCAGAAACTGCAATGAATAAACACCAGTGCTAGTGGATTGTGGTTCTTCAGTGCCTATGCTTTGCAGAATGTATTTTTACTGCTCAGAGAGATTTTCACTTCGATTGTATTTTAAGTGACTTTCTTGTTTTTAAAGATCAGAAGTACATTGCTCCCAGATACATTAGGTGTCAATATGCTATTTATGATTTCTAGGGCTTGATTTAATGGGAAAAACAATGAGAAATTAAATGTCATTCTCATAGAAAAGTTTTCTTTCTTTCTCTCTCTCTCTTTCTTTCTTTCTTTCTTTCTTTCTTTCTTTCTTTCTTTCTTTCTTTCTTTCTTTCTTTCTTTCTTGTTTCTTCCCCAATGGGATTCTTTCTACAACTTTGACTCTACAGTATCCATCCATAATTTATGAAAGGACCTTCATTGAGGAATGATGTGAAGCAGTATACTACAATTACAACATCTTCTATCAGTGTTAAAAGTCTAACTCTTGTGCCCATTTTGGATAAAAAATGCAAATGTTCTCTTTCCAGTATGCCACTATCATATGTTCTACCTGCTTTTCAGTGGCTACTGAAAAGTAGGTAGAACATTAATTCTAAGGGATGCAGAGAAGACTGCTTATTAGGGAACAGGAATCACAAATACAAACAATGTTGTTGGGAAGCATAGATAAAGGCCACAGTTGGGGCTCTTCTTCTAATGACATGGCTTTGAACTTGATATGTTTGAATTTAGTTACCCTTAAAATAATAGCTTGCTATGACATGAACTAATAATTATGATTCTAGGATTTTGTAATATTTCATAATATAGGTCATGAAAATATATATGAGTCATTAAAGCAAGCTCAACCCTATACCTTTTACTAATGCTTCTTTAGCACTCACAGGGGAAGCTAGCATATAGGCTCATTTGTTCTCTGAATAACCTAATAAGCAGAGAATGTGCTAACAAAATCAGAGTAAAAAAAGCTTATTTTTGGATCAGTGAGGAAGTTGTGGAAGAGGTAGTATTCAAAGAGGGAAGAATTTGCATTTAAGCTGGGCATGGTGGCACATGTTTAGTCCTAGCACTTGGGAAGAAGAGGCAGGTGAATCTATGGGAGTTTGAGGCCAGCTTGGTTTACATAGTGAGTTCTATATAGCCAGTGCTATATAGAGAAACCCTGTCTCACAAAAAAAGAGCCCAAAAAAAGGAATTTGTATTTAATACAAGCTTGTAGACAGAAGATTGGTGTTCCAGTCCAAGCTTTTTCACTAACTAGTACATGTCCTCACTGGAGTCATAAGACATCTCAAAGTTTTAGCTTCCTCATAGATAAAGCGACGAATGGGAGGATGCTAGAATGAGATGACAGATTTGCTATGGGAATAGATATGTTGGTGCAGAGGGTGTGAGAACATCTGATGTAGTGCTAAAGCTGTGAATGAGTAGGTAGGAAGAAAATTTGAAGGAGCCGCCTGTCTACTGATTGCTGTGCATATTTGCTTGGCATGGGGTAGAGAGCAACTATTAGATTTAGAGTGCACAGAAATGCTTGCGATGTGGTTAAGTATGCTAGAGATGAATGTAACTATGTTGTATATATTTATAGCGACCATGAAAGCATAATGCAGTACAAGCTCTACACCTAAGTCTGTGATTTCCCCTGCACTCAAAGCTCGCATCAGTTGTTCTTTTACAGGAAGGAAGCCTTGACTATGAAATGCATCAAAAATCAATAATAATAATAATTTTGCTTTATTAGCTTAGCAGCATTCATATCTCCCCATCATCCCAAGGAGACAATAGTCAGAATACCATGTTAGTATTTCAAGACCTTACTCATAAAAGAAGAGCTACAAGTGATTAATGATTGCTGAGAGAGGGGAAAACAGTCTTCTTCAGGGATGAGCCCCATGATAGGTTAGCCATTCTCAAAAGGTCATTCCTAAACACATATGCCCAGTACTAAATGACCTTAACAAATTGTATTTGTAAACCCACGTACATACATGTAGATGTCATGAATGTGAGAAGGAGTGTGTGGGGCATGGGAAGAACTGGAGGAAGGAGGGGGGCATGATGTAAATACAATCCTCATATAAGAAACTCTCAGTGGAAAAATAACAATTTAAAAATGAACAATAAAAATGAAGTTAACAAGTGCCTGCAATAGTTAACTCTAACCAAAGGAGTTGGAAGGGGTAGGGCCAGAGATGATTCCTAGATAATGCAATTACTTTATAGCATAAAGGTGCCTGTATGAAGGGAAGCTTTCAAAAGCAGCAAGCTAGGTTGCTCTCATTTTGACCTTCATTGTTGTTGTTGTAGCTATTTACTTTTTTACTTTACATCCTGCTCACTGCCCCTCCCAGTCACCTGCTCCTGCAATCCCTTCCCACTCCCTTTCCCCTCTGAATGGGTGGGGTCTCCTTGGTATCCTCCATCCTGGCTCATCAATTCTGCGGGGCTAGGCCCATCCTCTCCCACTGAGGCTAGACAGGTGGCCCAGCTAGAAGAACACATCCCAAGTACAGGTAACAGCTTTTGGGATACCCCTGCTCCAGCTGTTTTGAACCCACATAAAGACCAAATTGCACATCTGCTACATATGTGCTTGGAGGCCAAGGTCCAGCCAGTGTATGCTCTTTGGTTGGTGTTCCAGTATCTGAGAGCCCATAGCATTCAGGTTAATTGATTATGTTGGTCTTCCTGCTGAGTTCCTATCCCCTTTGAGGCCCATAATCTTTCTCACTATTCTTTCAAAAGAGTCTCTAAAGTTCCATCCACTGTATGGCTGTGTGTGACTGCATCTGACTCATCTGGTGGGTGAAACCTCTCAGAGGAGAGCCGTGCTAGATTCATAACAGTGTCATTAATAGTGTCAGGGATTGGTGCTTGCCCATGGGATGGGTCTTAAGTTGGGCCAGTTATTGGTTGTAGATGTACCTCAACTGAAGAATGGATAAAAGAATGTGGTACGTCTACACAGTGGAATACTATTTGGCTGTAAAAGAAAGACATCATGAACTTTGCAGGCAAATGGATGGAACTTGAGAAAATCATCCTGAGTGTGGTACCCAGACCCCAAATTGCAAGCATGGTGTGTACTCACTTATAAGTGGATATTAGCCATAAAATATAAGATACCCCTGCTATATTCCACAGACCCAAAGAAGCTAAACGAGAAAGAAGGCCCAAGTTACAATGCTGGAATCTCACTTAAAAGAGGGAATAAAGGGTTGGGGGTGTGTGTGTGTCAGGATCAGGTATGAGAGTAGAGTCAGGGGAAATGGCCAGATGGCCATGAGAGTAAATGGAAATCTGCAACTAGCAGAAGGGGTATATCTTGAGGACTTGCCAGAGGCACATAATAATGGAGGCTCCCAAGAATCAATAGAGGTGACCTTAGCTGAGACTCACAGCAGTGGGGATATGAAACCTGAAGAGGCCACCTTCTGTAGCCAGACAGCAACCCCAGTGGAGTGATAGGGACACCACCCTACACACAAAACTTTTCATCCAAAACTTATACTGCCTACAAGAAGTATAGAGATGAGGATGGAACAGAGATTGACCTTCATTTTAAACTACTTCATTTAAACTTTCTCTCTGAAAGGATTTGAGATTACTTGAATGAAAAGCAACGAGTGAAGGCATTGTGAGTAGAAATGAGGAAAGGCAAATGTGCATCGGTCTATCCTTAGTTGTGTCCTGTGAGGCTCATATACTTTCTATGCTGGGTCTCTTTCTGCCAATGATGACTGGTTTTAGTTGTGTGAGTTTGTGGTTTTCTTTTTCTGGCTTAACTCATAACTTGAGTTTTCCTGCCAGACCTCTTCTAGTAAAGCAACATGGAGACGTGGAACTTTCCTACTTTATTGAGTGTAGGTGGTGCCACGTCTCTGGATTTCTCTCTAGAAAGCTTGAAGTCTTGGCTGATGACTGCAAGTGGAAAGTTCAAGTCATTCTTCATTTTTACTCAGAACAATGGCCCAAATCTTTTTTTTTTAATTGGGGGCTAATCACCTCCTATTTTATCTGCTTTGTACCATCAGAAGTCATAGGGAGAGAGTATTTGTGATATAACTATACTGGGTTTCTTGCTGAAAGTGGTTCACTTCTTCCCATTTAGACATTAGATTGAATGTCTTATCTTAAAACCAAATTCTTAATACAATTATCATTAATGTCATTACTACTACTGTACTACCATGTACTCATCATTATTATCACTAATAGTAACTCAAGGATATACCCAAAGAGATTATAATTATTTCCTAGTGAATATGCATATGGAAGTAAAACAGCATCACTACGTAAGCAATTATAGTATATCTGCAATCATGTTGATGATTTAATTTATGTTACAACCACCAAAAAGAGTTAATGTTAGAAATATATTTAGTTGACTTTTGGGTTCTGACTTGGGGCTTCTTTTTTCCTTTCTTATATGGACATATTTAAAAAATATTTTATGCATTATATTTTGATTATAATCTTCCCCTTTCCTTCATCCTTCTAGTTCATCCCTACTTCTCCACCCACCCAGATTCATCTTCTTTCTCTCTCTCAAAAGAAAAAAGCCCTCCCAAGAAAACATAAAAGAACAGGAAACTCAAAAGACAACCCCCCACAAAAATATAACAACAAGAACAACAACAACTCTTATTACTATTGCTGCTTCTGCTGCTGATGCTACTACTACTACTACTACCATAGAAGCACAGAAAAATCTAGTAACTGCAGTTTCTGGATCCATGGGAGTTTTAAGAGGAACTTCTAAAGTGCTAACTTTTAAAAACTCTTATTTATTAATTTAAAGGTTTTTTTTTTTGCCATAATTCTGGGATCACATGCAATTGTAAGAAACAACACAGACTGTATTCACTTTCTCCAGTGGTGCTATTAAAAATTAGAATGTATTATCAAACTTTAGATAATGACACATTTGTAATCAGCATACACAACGTTTCATGGTTTCATGATATTCTCACAAGGATTTAATATGTTGTTGTGTTATGGGTTTCTAGCTATGTGTGTGATTGATTATATGTAGTGGATTTCAGGCTCAGTAAGTAGTAGAGATCACATGAAACTCTCCTTAGACCAATCTTTGGGGCTAAAAAAGTGAGATGATTTCCTGGAGCCTTTCCAGTGAGCATGTGCTGAGGAACAGGTGGTGGAAATTGTGATGCATATTAAGAAAAAACAGTAAAAATTATTGGCTCTAGTACAATGACATGTGTCTCCAATAAGGAATTGCAGTTTTAAACAAACAAAGTAGGGTGAACTTTTTCTTGGCTACAGCCTGTATAGAAAAATTTGAACTCTCTCTCTCTCTCTCTCTCTCTCTCTCTCTCTCTCTCTCTCTCCCTCCCTCCCTCCCTCCCTGCCCCCCATCTCTGTGTGTGTGTCAGGAGAGGGTAATGTTACATCAAGTCAAGGTGTTCTTTTTTGAGAAAGTACTGAAGTATAAGTTGTGACCACCAAGAACAGGACCCAATGTACTCTAAGAGGGACTTGTTCAGTGCTAGAGTTGGGTGTGACTGGCCTGAGGGCTCATATTCTTTTCTAGAAAGAAAATAAGACAGAATGTTGTAAAATACAGATGTCACCTATAAAGAGATCTAAAAGAATCTTATCTTTCAAGCATTCCAGACCTTAGCTCCATTCAGTATGTCTTTGTATTTGCCCAGTGTGAAGGTATAGTCTATAAATGAAACCCACAAAGTTATGTGTGTGTATATATATAAAGGATATAAGGCCTCTAGTAAGGAAGTAGGGTACCAGATAAAGTACATTCAAGCAGAATTGGGATCACAAAAGACAGTGTAGATCTTTGGCGCTGATATTGATCTCAGAGCCTCAAGACTTCTAAGCATGGGCTCTATGCTGTGCCATACCTTCAGGTCCATATGTCATTGTTTGGCATGTCTGCAGCTTGCAGAAGTCTCTGTTCTCTGGTCAGTATTTGTTTTAGTATCTAACACATTCTCCACATAACTCATTTCTAGGAATTACAATCAAGGGGTGTTAGAGAGATGGTCAGCTAGACAGATGATACACAGAAACAAGGCTCAGTAAGTCAACTGAAGGACTTTATTCAATGTGAAGGTTTATCTGCAGAGAGTAATGTAGGGAACACTTGACACTCTAGATAGCAGTAACAAAATGCCTTTGTGAACAATATCTGTGCTCTGAAAAACCCTATAAGTAACTAAAAATCTGAATATTTTGCTTGGGATCAAAAATTCTGTTACAATCTTTAATCTTTGTAGTAAGATATCAAATTATTTTCATACCTTATTGTTACCTTATCCAGTTAAAAGATTTTGTAACCAATGAGTTAGTATGTGACCTAGAATCAGGAGTGAGCAGTCATAAATCAAAGAGGGAGAGTATTTAGGGAACCACGATGATTTGAATAACAATAACAAATGTCACTTGTTGCCTGAAATATACAGTTGTATGTATTGGTTCAGTGCTCATGTAACATGAAACAGACAGCTCAAGGGCCCATGACCCTGGAAATTGGATAAGGTTATGGACTGTCAGAGCCTGACCCTAGGGATGTATTTCCTCCATCAATGCTGTACCACTTCTTCAAACATTACCAGCAGCTGGGAAACAAGTATTCAAATACCTGAGGCTATGAGGGACATTTCTCATTTAAGTCACCACAGAAGGCTTATTCAACATGATACACATTTCACATGTTTTTTTTTTTTTTTTTTTTTTACACTGGCCCCAAATAGTCATGTGGCACCATACAGATGCAAGAGTAACTAAGGAATGTAGCTAGCTGCTGGCTATGCTGGTACATCTCAGTGACTTACTACACTTTAGTTATTTATGGTTCATAATCCTTTCAAAACATTTGTCAAAAATACCTTGGTTAAGGCCAGGTGTAGTGGCACATGTGTTTAATCTCCACACTCAGGAGGCAGAGGCAGGTTTGATATTTGAATTTAAGGCCAGGCTGGTCTACACAGTGAATTTTAGGACATCCAGGACCACACAGAGACACCCTACGTAAAAAACAAACAAACAAAAAACAACAAAAAACCAAAAACAAACAAAAAAACCACACAATCCAAGCAACATCAAAAGCCACCGTCACCTACTAATCTCTACGAAACCTGTTCTTTTTCTTATTTCTACTTCTATTAGGCATAATTGCAAATTTCTCCTCAAAGCAACAGGAAATGTAATTGACAGCTAGAAATACTGGTTTATGAATATATTTCTACCACCCAGGAAACAAATTCAAAAGGCTTGTGAATTGATGACCAGCCTGAGATATACAGTGAATTTGAGGAAAGCTTGGACTACTTACTGATACCTTCTTTGTTTCTGTTGTTGTTGTTTTTTGAACAAAGCAAACAAACAATACTTTCCAAAGCAACAAAAAGAGAAAAATATGTTCTTTCTTCTTTTAAATGGAACATCTGGATAACAGTAAGCTACTCCTTATAAGTAAATAGCTGTATTGTGTTTCCTGGAACCAGGTGTTTGATTAAGATTGAACCATCTCTAATGGAAAACAAATGTCTCTTGATCTCACTTGAATGTGAAATCTAATAATGTCAAATTCAGACAAACAAGAATAGTTGGTGGTTGGCAGTGGTTGAGAGAGGAGACTAGAAGATGTGTGTCAACAATACAAATTCAAGTTTATAATATAAATAATCTTTCATGATTTAATGTACTTCATGGAATCAACAGTTACTAATGATGCATGTTATATTTGATATTTACTAAGAGAATAGACTTAAGCTGTGTGAGGTGATGGATATATTGATTAGTGTGATTAAGGTAAATTTTGCAATGTATGGTATACATATATCAAAACATCAAATTGCTACTTCAATAAATGTGTTTAATCAAATATACCTAATAAATCTGGATTATCACCCAGAGCACAACCAAAAAAAATAGGAAAGTTTGGATTATATTTGATGCTTGGAGACATTGTTTTAAAATTGTGATCTACATTTTTAAAAATGAGAGCTGGCTTTTTAGAGGAGCCAGTTGCATTTCCTGAGTGGTTTCTCGGGCCTTGGTTTCTGAGGCACACAAATATAAGGGTGGCTCCTGTCATTCTGGCAAAACACTTTTGCTTTAATCACCTTGCTTGGGGCACCTTTCAGCACAACACATCAGCAACAAGGGCTAAATATATGTGTATACAAATGGATCCTTGAATGCGCTAAAAATATTGCATTTGATTGTCCTGCCTCCCTGGATTCTATTAACTTTCAGAAACCAAGGAATAACCTGAGGTTCTTAAACTTCTTCCCTTAATTTAGGTCTTGTTATTTACACAACCATTGATTTCTTGACCAAAGACTGCTGTTTTCTGTAGATAGGGACATGGTTAAATACATTACACTACATCTATATTTTGAATATTAAGAAAGCTTTAAATTTTATTTTTATTTTCTTCTAAAAATATAATAGCCATTAGAAAATTCTCATAAGATTTAGATTATAAAAATATGTGATCACAATGCACAAACACCTGTGTGTGTATGTGTGTGTATATACATATGTGGCCAATGTAGGCATATTAAAAAAAAAAAAGACTAATAAGAAAAAGTGCTAAGAAATAACTCTCTCTGAGAAGCAGGCTTTGTTGTGATCTAGTTTTTAAAATATTTTTCTGCACTTCCCAAGGCTTAAAAGTGAACCTGAATCACTTATTAGAAGAATGTTAATTAATATACTTGTGAATGGAGTCCAGCATCTAAGCATTCTGGTGAACATTGCAAGAGGCCAGATTTGGAAAGAGGCAATCTTAGAGTCTTAAAGTGGTCAAATTCTCTACCTTTAAATGAAAATGTACTGAGTGATCTGGCAATAGTTCTATTTACTCTTTTTTTCCAATCAGAGGCTTAGCTGGTGAAAAATTTGTCTTTGCAGATGATCATTTCCAGCTTTTCTTTTTTATTGTAGAAATATATTATAGAACTATTGGTTGTATAAGCACACATCAACATGAAACTATTAATATTGAATCTTCAAGTGGATGGCATTAGGTTTTCATTTCCTTCTGCATCCAAGGGAACTGGCATTTCATAAAAGAATTGCTGTAAGCTTTGGAGTCTTGGGTTCTAATATGCCTCTAATTCTGTTATCGATGAGTTGTTAACTTGTAGCTAGGAACTTAGTGTTTCTGAAACTTTGTATCTGTCCACAGGCTGTAGGCAAGCTATATCTGATAATTTCTGAAGGCTAGAGACAACAAATGAAAGCCTAGCTCAGTGCTTTATCCTTACTAGATGGTACCTTAATTGCTGCTTCTGCTTCAACAATTACTATAATTACAACTATCCCTGTTACTCTGACCACACCCTTCTCTTCCATTGATTGGAATTGCAACTATATTCAATGGCTCTACAAAGTCAGGGAATGCGTTTAGTTTATCCTAACTGTAGTTCCAGTAAGAACAATGTTAAGCTGCCTTATATGGGCAGGGCAAATCTTCTCTTTCCCTCTTGCTTATCTAGAAATGAAAGGGTTATATTCTGATGATGGAGGAGCTTTTCTGTAACATGCTTTGGCTCCAAAAATTGTGTCCTTTTTTATTTTTTGTTTTCAATGTCTTTTGGGTACTGACTGCTAAATAGTTTTTTTTTCCCCTTAACTTTGTATCTGGTTATAATGAAATGAAGATCAGATAGAATTAAATAGGGATATTAAATAGGATCACATATTTCTTATGTAGCTAAAGAATAAAATGATACAATGGCCAACTGTTTGTGAAAAAGTAAGCCTTGAAGAGTAAGCAATGATTTCCAATAAATGTTAGTGGGTGATAAAGTATATTTTTCTTTTCATGTCATGACTCCTTCCTTGGGACAGCCATATGTTCAGAATAGTGCTGGAGCATTTCAGCTGCTCCTACTCTTAGATTGTTTTCACAGAGGTCACTGGAGACATTAACAGAGAGGATTTCTCATTTCCTATTTCATGTCTAAGAAATGTGAAGTGTACCATACCAACAAAAGTAAAAAGGAAAGCAACATAAAAGGAATAGCTATCTTCACTATCTTTTTTCATATTCTCAGCTTGAGATTTCAGGTGATGCATGCTATCCACATGTGTATATGCACCCCAAAACACTCATACAATTAAATAAAATAATAAATCTTTAAAATATCTTCCCTATAAGTGTGTCTATTGTTTTCAATCGTAGAAGGACATTAAAGGATCAATTTTCCTTTCTTCTCAAGTGCACATATAGAAATAACTCTGTGCCCCCTAACCTCACTGTAAGTTAGGCTCAGAGATACTGATAGCCAGACCATACATCCCAGAACAAATAATGAATCAGCCAAACAGATATCTGTCCTTTCTGTAAGACAATTGTTATATCAGGATGTTAAATATTCTCTTGGGAGGGATATGTTTTAAAGGGGAGAGTAGAATTTTAGCATGGGTTAGAAAGTTAGTAAAGACAATGATTGCTGCTCTGTGTCTTAAAAAGCTGTTTATTAAGGTCAAGACCTTTAGGTGGTAGTTAGAGTAAATCAGGTATTTATTGTGGTTAGAAGAGCTGGTACCCTTTGAGAAGCTATATTTGAGGAGATGAATATTTGGGAAGATCATAGAGCATGATTGTACTGGCTGGTTTTGTGTCAACTTGACACAAGCTGGAGTTATCTCTGAGAAATGAGCCTCCCTTGAGGAAATGCCTCCATGAGATCCATGTAAAAAGCTGGGTATGGCTGCATTGGCACCTGCAATTGCAGTAAAGTTTAGGAGATGTGCTGCCAGTCTAATTTCAGATTCTGTGACAGATGTTGTGTCAAAGAAATGTCAGTGATAGTAGAGGACACCCAATATCCACTTTGCACTCTGTATACATAGATGTGTGCCGCTGCACATACATACTACACATGCATACAAGGACAAGATCTGCTCTGCACAGAGAAAGCACTCACATTCAGGTTTTGTTTTTCTCTATCAGGACAAATCTAGATTTTGGAATCTGCCAAAAATTTCATGCAGATCTTCTACTATCAATTATATTCCATATGACATAAGAAAACTCAATGAACTACTTTGAATTTTTATCTCTGTAAAATGGATGTAAGTAAAAAGTTTTGCAACAGTACTCCATTACTGAACCCATTAAAGATTCAATATTTGAGCTTTGATTATATAGATTTAAGGGGAAGGATGAGTTTGAATAACAGATTATTTGCACAGTTGGTTATATCACAGAATGAGAAAGAACACCAATCAAATTATTTGCAACAAAAGAATAAGTTTGATTTATCTGCTGTAGTTAGTTTGATCAGGAGAAATATTTATATGGAAAAGTTTCCTAATTAAAGCAAATACCTTATTGGATTCCCCAGTACACTAACATCTTTGGATTAGTGTCTTACTAAAAGTGAAAATATCTTCCAGTTAAAGTATATTGGGCATTTGAGTGGTTATAAATGTATTTCACATACAAAATAAATGGGTATAGGAGAATTATTTTACTATTTTCCTATTGCTCTAAAATAAGGAGATATGCAGAACAATGGGTATTACTTAAAAGACACAGAGCACTGATTTGAAGGAGATGACAGGAGCATATGTGAGATGCATGTCAAACACAAACCAAAAATATAGTACATGCGGAGTAACTTTTAAAAGCCCATGGATATCAGATTTTTTCCTTGAGCTAGCAGTGGCTTTCTGATGGGGAATATTCATCCGAGAGATTAAAGGGTATAAATTCCTTTAACTGTAATCTAGGTTGCCTAGCTTCTGACTTCTGAGTGTAGTAAGGAGTAGTGAGCACTAGCAACACAAAGCCACAAGAGACAAATGGGTAGCTGGAGTTCCAGCATAAGAAGAGATGTTGTTCATAGATGTGGTTGCAATATTAAGACTGATGATGCATAACCCTGTAACCACCTTTAGTCAGGGTCTGAAGGTTTGGGTCAGCCAATGTCTGACAGACATAAGGCAGCTCTTCAGTCTCATATATCTTTGCTAGAACAATTAGATTAAGGTGATATTTTGATGTATTGCTAGTCTTCTTTTATATCACCAAATTTCTGATACTTCTAGTCTCCTAGATTATTGTATTCTTGATGGCTGGAGTGGTCCTGTAACTATAGCATTTTGAGAGTCAAAAGAACATAAATAGAAGTTTTTATCCAGGGATATTCTGAAACCTTGATTAGAGTAGTCACTAGAATGGCAGATGTTGGCTTCTCTTGACCATCTTTCTGATGAGGAACCAAAGGAAAGAAAACTGGTGACTCATTGCCTAATTTCCTTTCTCTTTCTTTGTTTCTTTTTTGTTTCTTCTTCCCTCCTTCCCTCCCTTCCTCCCTCTCTCCCTTTCTCTCTTCTCTCTCTCTCTCTCTCTCTCTCTCTCTCTCTCTCTCTCTCTCTCCCTCTCCCTCTCTCTTTCTTTCTTCCCTGCTTGCTCGCATTTATTTTTATATGTATAGACATTTTTCTGCACATATATTTGTGGAACATGCATGTGCATGGAGTTCAGAAGAAGGCAGCAAGCAAGCTGGAGTTGGAGATAGGTATGAGCTACCATGTGGATGCTGAGAATCAAATCCACATCCTTTGCAAGAGCAACGCATGCTCTTAACCATTGATTCATCTCTCTAGCTGATCATTGTTTATACAGATTGAAGTGTCACATTTCACAATGATAAAATACTAACATTAAAGATGTGAAAGTAAAATAATTTTCTAGTCATACTACAATTACACACTGTTAAAACAATCCTATTATAGGAGGAGAACATGGTGCATTTTTGTTGTATGTATTAACTTTTTGCACATGAAAGGCTGGAAATAACAGCGTAATTGAGGATCTGTGGAATGCACAGGGACAGCAAGTATATCGTACATTTTTTAATTACCATCCAACTCACAGATAAGGAAAAAGATGAGGTCATGAGTAAGTTGGATGGGGAAGTTGATCACACAAAGTTTGTATAGTTTTGGGGTTAACAGTAACCCAACATGATTTTACAAGAATGCAAAAGGTGCTGGGAAACTTACTATTTGATGAGGCAGCTACTTCCCAGCATTGATTCTCTTTGGCACAAGTACAGCTATTCCAATCTAGCATGATTGCAATCATATTGTAGTATTTTGTATTCTTTTCACTCGGTAATATAAAACTTCTATTATCTGTGTACTTTACACAATGGTTTTTGTTGCTACATAAAACTCAATTGTATTGGCCAGTATTAATTCATTAGACCATTTTTAGACATTCAGATTATTTTTCTAGTCTTGACATTTATACATTTTCTATGTACATCCTTTTGCCTCACAACATCATCCTTCATTAAATTATTTTCTCAGAGCACAATATTGTTAGTTAAATTAGTGAGTCAGATGTAGATGGTTACATATTGCTGTGTTGTTTTTAAAATTATATTTCAGTTCCTAAAATCACTGATGATGTGTGAATATTTCTAGCTCTACTTACCACATAAAAAGAATATATTGGTTTCCTAATTTGCAGAGAAGTCTAGAGGAAACAGTCTTAGTTCATATTTATCACTTAAAAATGTATCCTTAAATATGACACTAAATGTTCCTTGTTCAAGAGAAATAAGAAAAAGTTTTCAAGTGACTGAAAAAATCTTTGTACATAAATACAATGGAGGACTATGCACATTTAAAAACTAGGGAGAAGGCAATCAATGATATATGGACTTAATTGCACACATTAAGTTAAGTAATATGACAATAATGGGAGCAGTAAGGTAGTTCAAAAGAAAAGCACTTGCCATACAAGCCTGATGCCCTGAGTTTGATCTCCAAAATTCATAGTGGAAGGAGAGAACTGACTTGAGAAAATTATTCTCTAACTTTCATGTGCATGAAAGTTAGAGAATAATTCATGCCATGTTACATGTACACCCATTCTGATATACACATACAGCCCCACCCTCACACTAAATCAAAATAAGAATAGGAAAAAGCCCAAAGTATAAAATACTATCTGCAACAGTCTCATCTTTATGTGATTAAGAAAAGAATAGAAGAAAAATATATATGTGTTTGTAAATAAAAGATAGGAAATATGAGCCAGAAAGTAAACAGTGGGTATTTATAGGATCTGAAGAAATGGATAGAAGTTAAAAATGGAGATACAATGACAAGGAGAAGGAGGCAGTGATTTTCCTTAATAGTTTATATTTTTGTGTAGTTCTGTCTTAGAATTGTGGTAATATTTCACATAACCCAGGCTGATGGCTAATGTTAGTTGTCAAATGGATTAAATTCTTAGCGGACTATTATAGACAATTAAAAAAAATCCCTTTATTTTTAATTATGTGTGTGATAGTGTATCTCTGCGGGTATGTGCACAGGAATACAGTGGACTGTTGAGGCCACGGGTGTTGGATGCTCCTGGAACTGGAGTTAATAGGTGGATGTGAGCTGCCAGATGTAACTGCTGGGAACTGATCTCAAGTTCCCTACCAAAGCGGTATGTGGTATTTTTTGTTTGCTAGTTTGTTTTGAGACAGTATCTCACCACATAGCCCTGCTTGGCACAATATTTATTATATACTCCAGTCATAGCTTGATCTCACTTAGATCTATCCGATTCTGCTTCCTGACTGCTGAGATTAAGAGAGTAAAGGAGTGTGTCATCTCACCCAGCTCAGTATGCATTCTTAACCACCAAGCCATGTCTTTAGGCCTCAAATACCTATAAGATTATTGAAGCACAACCTAGGTTCTCTGCCTATACCTTATGGTTGTATAACTTGGCCTTCTCAAGAACCTATGTAAAAATAAATCTAGGCATGGTGCCTGGAATTTTAATTCCACTGCTGAGGAGGCAAATACAAGAATAACTTGGGGTGGCAATGGTGGTGGCTATCAATACACCCTAGACTAATTGGAAAGTTCCAAGCCAGTGAAAAATACTATCTGAAAATATCTGGATGATGCTCAAGGACTAATACCTGAGGTTCACCTCTAGACCCTACATGTACAGGCAGAGACATGTACGTATACACATCAACACACACATACAGGTACCCATGCAGGCGCATGTGCCTACATAAACACACACTCTGGTCTCTAGAGAAGACCAGAGAAATCACAAGTGAATTCAAGAAGAGCTCTAGAACAGAACACCATGAAATTTGAAGATGTCTTATCAATATTTCGCTTCTGATCTTGGTAATTATGGTTTTGATATGTAAGGTTTAAACATTAATGGAAGCTAGAAGAACCACTTACTGTTTTCACCATTTTCTGTGAGAAAAGTTTCTTTCTGAAGCTCTCTGGTTTTATCAATGATGACAGAAACCCACCTGGATTTCAAGAGGAGAAACTTGGTTCCTATTTTATTTCCATAGGGCATACACTTTTTAAGCTATTCCTTCTGCCGGCTGATAGTTCATCTTCAGATTCAGAAGCTTATAAAAAAATAATTCTGAGCCAGAAACTAGAGACTCACAATTATGCTGTTTCTGCAAGCTTCCAAATAGGCACTGTCTGTCTCAAGCACTGCCTGGCACAATGTATTATGACACCTAGAATGAGCACGCTGTTGAATGGTAGAAAGCCAGCAGAGGCACGAAACTCTTTATCAGCCCATGTTGCAGCAACAGTGCTATTACTATAAGGATCCTTTGTTTTCTTTCTGAACAGCTCCTTAAACACAGTCACAGACAATAAAGTCCTTGGTTCCCTCTTTAGCTCACAGCATAATTTATGTCTTCTGTCAGTGTTTTCTTAGCCCGACTTTATTTTATCACAAACAAAAGGAGAAGAAATTACATATTGGAACAGTATAGGTAGTACATGTTCATTGACTTAAATAAAGTTGAAATTGACCAAACTGATGACTGTGTAGAGTCATCCTGACTTAGGAGACTTATGGTTAAAGCCTCATTTTAGGGTCAAAAATAATTTCTAGCCAACTCTTTCACTTGTTTCCCTGTACCATTCAGGGACCTCCTAACTTATTAGGAATTTAGAAACCATAAAGGATATCATTATAAAAATTATAAAGAACATATACTTTAAAATGATTTTGTATTTTATTTATGTGTATATGTGTGCCTTTATGACGTTATGTGCCCCCCATACATGAGGTGCACCAGAGGACAGAGGGCATGGAATCCTCTGGAACTAGAGTTACAGGAAGTTGTGAGCTACCCTGGTGGGGCCAGGAACTGAACCTGGGATCTCTGTAAGAGCAATAACTAGTCTTAACTGCCAAGTCATCACATCTAGCTGCTAGATTGATCTTCTCTTGGTTTAACAAATTAAAATGAAGAAGCCACTACACCATAGGAAAAGCTCTCCTTGCCAAAAGCAATAAAGGATCGCTTTAAGATAAAGAAAATAACAGATTATGACGATCATTAGGAAACTGATTTCTTGTAGGGTTCCATATCTTAACTTGAAACAGTGTGAATTGAATGAGCTTAGCACCTTCTTAGACGAGTGACTTAGCTTTCTCATTTCTTCTGACTCTCTCCACTCTGCTTTACATCCTTGTTGCTTGTCTTTTGTATTTAATCAAGGCTTATAATATTTACATGCTATTCTGCAGTCACAATTCTCTCAGTCAAATTCTACATCTAATTGGATTCAATACTTACTGTCCCATTACTTTATCTTGCCCTAAGTTCCTCATTAGTTTCCTCTCCTGGTTGACTGAATTTCATTATCAAGTAGAGTCTTTTTTTCTTTTGAAAAGAGAGCTCATTAGGACTACAGTTCCTGAGTTCTTAATTTATTCATTTCTGAGATGTTCTGCCTGTTGCTTTTATACTTGAACCACTTGTCTGGGCAAAGTGTTTTGAAGTCACATTTGCTTTGCTTTATGAAGGCATGAAGTTGGCAGGTGGCAGGTTGAGGGATGTCCAGAAGGAGTTGGATGGAGATGGAGATGATCAAAATTCACTTTACAGAATTAAATTCTCAAAGGAAAACAATAAAAATATGGTTGAGAAAAGAATTAGCTCTAACTTACAGCACTAAAACATGTGTGAAAAATTCTCCTTTGCTGCTTTCTCTTCCAGAATAAAATAATTTTATTTCTACTTAAGGTTTAATAACAACAAAATGGGTTTTAAGATTATATATCTACTTATTTAATGTATATGTATATTTGCCTGAATTGTATGTTTGTACACTATGTGTATGCAGAAGCCTGCGGAGGTCAGAAGAGGCATTGCATCTTTTGGAACTGGAGATCAAGGAGATTATGAAGCACAGTGTAGGTATGGGGAATGGAAACCAAGTCCTCTGCAAGAGAAGTAAGCGTGCTTAACCACTGAGCAATCTCCCACTCTCTCAAAATATGGTTTCATGCTTTAGCATCATGTTCATGTTTTTTTTACTGTGTAGTGAATCTTTTGATTGGAAGGCCCACTTCTTTCTTTATGGCAATATTCCTTATTTCAGAGATGCAGTGTCTGATCACTTTTATCTGTACACCTTATTTATTTTTTCCTTTGGTTGTGTGATGTTCTTTTTCCTATACATCTATATTCATTATCTCAAATACTTTTTTCTATTCAGTTTTTTTTGTTTTCTTTCTGTTTCCAATTGATTGTAATCTGAGTATTTATATATGGGATTTCATTTTGTATTCTTCGTTCTCTCGTTTTGTATTTTGTATTCATTTTCATTTTGTATTCTTATGTCTCTCCTCATTCTCTGATTTGATTTTATTATACTCCAATTCCTATTTTATTTACCATTAATTTTGTGCCATGAAATCTTTTCACTCAAAAAATTTGTTTCCACCATTTGAGCTATGCTTTCCTCCCACGTGACTCTACTTTTCATCTCTCCTGTGCCTTTCGCTCCCTTTCTCCTTACCTAAGATGCTATGTTTGAGTAGTTTTTCAATGTGACCTTGCTTTTTATTGCCAGCTTTGTCTGAACTTTCTGGTTTGGGTTCTTTTCTTTTTCTTCTCTTCTCTTTTCTTTCCTTTCCTCCCCTTCCCTTCCTTTCTTTTTTCCCCTTTCTTTAAGACTCCAGTTTATATAACTCAGGCCCTCTGCTGCTTTTCATCAGCACAATGGTGTTTTACACTATCCCTCCTTATATAATTCTATCCTTTTAACTTGATCCCTCTGTACTGTGAAATACACTTCAGTCAGTACTGATTTCAGAAAAAATATGTGTTGGGAACATGTTCTACAAATATTCCTTTAAAGACCTCCATCCTCTTCTCTAGCTCTATATATGGCAGTGCTAGTATAATGTTATGGATATGAATATTTAAAAGGCAGTTTGGCTACATATTTATTTAGCCTAATTTCAATAGTAAGGTCTATCCTAGGTTCTGTGATATCCCCAGGTTTACAGTATGTATTCCTTCCCATGTAGTGGGCCTCAAATTCAATTAGAAAGTGATAGGTTACCCCCCCCCAAATAATTGTGCTACAGTTGCCAGTGAGAACTATTGGACTGGGTAGAGAATTAGAGAGGTTAGCAACTTGGGTTCACTGCACATAAGTATGAAACTGTAGAAATGTAACATATTATTTTCTAAAAGAAGAATCCCAAAAATAAATCAACATAGCATGGAGAAAGATAGAATGAACTGACCAGGCAATAAAAAAAAAGATGTGAAACAAACAGTGGCTTATTATATAATGTCTGTTTGTTTATCTATCAACTTACTTATCTGCACGCACACACACACTCTGTTAAATATATTAATATACCTGTATACCACCTACATTATTTTTACTAGTGTTGGTTTTACTCCAACTCACACATTCCTTTGGAAATGTAATGTGTACTGGTGGATCCTGGTATTGCTCAAGTGTCATGAGACCTGTGTGCTGCCGTATCCCATTGTTATATAAATTGGTGCATATTAAAATCCCTATGATATATTGAGCTTGTCTTTTTCCCTGCTTTTTCTGAGTAGTACATATAGAGTTAGATGTAACTGGTACAGGGATTTATATTTGTAAGCCCACGTTGTCTGGGACAGGGCTTTTCTTAAGGCAGTGCTGTGATAAATGCCATGACTCGAAACAATTTGAGGAGAAAAGGGTAGGGTTTATTTTATGTTACAACTGCTGGATCACATTCCATCATTCACGAAAGTCAGGGCAAGAACTTTAGCAGGTTAAGAACTCAAGGGCACAAACTTGGAGGCAAAAGCTGAAGTAGCAACCATGAAAGACTGTTTGCTATTGGTTTACTCTCCATGGCTTGCACAACCTGATTTCTTATACCATCTAAGACCAACTGCTCAAAGATGCCACTGCCCCAGTGAGCTGTGCCCTCTCACATTAATTATCAGTCTGTGGGGGGTGAGGGTCCTAGCAGCAGAAGATATAGAGGCTGATGTATCCATCTCCTATTGCCAGGTAGGACTTCCAGTGGATGGAGGAGGACACCAACGCATCCACAAAACTTCAACCTAAAATTTATCCTGCCTACAAGATGTATAGGGGTAAAGATGGAGCAGAGGTTGAGAGAATAGCCAACATGACTGGCTCAAATTGAGACCCATCCCATGAGAGAGAGAGCTGTCACTATTAGTAATACTCTGTTATACTTGAAGATAGGAGCCTAGCATAACTGTCTTCTGAGAGGCTCTACCCAGCAGGTAATGGAAACAGATGCAGAGACTCATAGCAAAACATTGGATGAAGCTCAGGGAGTGTTGTGGAAGAGTGGGAGGATGGATCGAGGAAGCTCGAAGGCTCAAGGATACCACAAGAAGTCAAATAAATTTACAGAGTCAAATTACTTGGGCTCACAGAGACTGAACCACCAACTAAAGAGTATCCATGGGCTGGATCTAGGCAGTCTACGTATATGTAACAGACATACAGCATGGTCTCCATGTGGGTCCCCGTAACAAGTGGAGCAGGGGGCTCACTGTGTTGACTCTGTTGCCTTCCTTAGGATCCCCTTTCCCTAGCTGGGCTGCTTTGACCTCAGGGGGAGAGTATGCACCTAGTCTTGCTGTGACTTGATGTGCCAGAGCAGGTTGGTACCGATGGAGGGGGCTTCTCTTAATAGAGGGGAGGGAGTGTGAGGGTGGGACTGGGAGGAGAGGAGAGAAGAGGTTGTGATTGAGATGTAAAGTAAATACATAAGTTAAGGAAAAAAGAAAAAGAAAACTACCCTAGACTTGCCTACAGGACAGTCTTATAAAGGTGTTTTCTCAATTAAGAGTCCCTTTTTCCTTGGTTTGTGTCAAGTTGACAAAAGCCAACCAGCACACGTATCTATTTTTTTTATCTTCTCATCTTTCTCCAGTTTAAATTACATGCTCAATCATTGTATTGATCCTGTGAAAATATACCTGCTAACCATTTGCCTCCTCTTCTCACCTGTCCAAAGCACAGCCCTTGTTAAATGCATCTCTGCCTTTTCAGTCAATTTACCTGTGCAACTACACCTGATATGGGCAGGGACAGTCTTGCCAACTATTTTTGTGAACTATAAATAGGCCCATAGTACCACTTAATAATGCCATTACTTTCTCCAATATTTGTTTCTGCAACCATTTCCCCTCATGCATGTTTCCCACATTCTATCCTCTTAAACATGCATCACTTCCTCAAGCTTCTCAGTCAGAGTTCACATTGCCTATTTCATTGATGATACTGAAATAGTCAGAAAAATATTGTCCCAGATTCTTCTCCGAATGTATACTCTTAGCCATTGTTTCAGATTCTTCTCCAAATGTATACCCTTAGCCATTTGTATGTATCTATATCTCCTTTTTCTCTATGGTGACTTTCTCTTTTCTTGGGTAAATGCATTTAGCATGAAGAGGTGCTATTTATTCTTTTATTTTGAAATAGTTCCATGTTGACTCACGTAGCCTATAATCCAATTCCCAATGCCTCCTTTATATAAGAATTTATCAAATTATCTACACTAGCTGTCTAAAATTCATTTTCCTCATTTGTTATGGTTTAAATGTTGAATGCCCACCCCCCCCCCATGGGCTGAGGAGCTTCAATAATTGGAGCCCCATTTTGTGAGGTTGTCAAACCTTTACATATAGGGCCCGGATGACAGATGTAGGACAGTAGGGGTAGGCTTTAAGGATTAAAGGCTAGCTCCACTTATAAGGTTGGACTTTTTTGCTTTCTGAATGGTGTCACATCACAAGCTTCTGCCACTCCTGCTACCAACCATGTCCTTCCCACCAAGATTGATTGTCCCCTCACAAATTGTCATCCCAAGTAAAAATTTTCCTTCTTAAGTTGATTTTGTGAATTATTTGGACACAATGATGTAAAAGTAATGAATACATCACTTCTTAAACTTACTCTGTGTAGGCATCCCTACTCTTTATTCCACATATTTCTTTTTAAGATCACTTGGAGTTCTGTGTTTCAAATTTAATAGTAAATTCTCTATCCACATTTAATTTCATCTGCTGACAACATTTGTCACCATCTGTCACCTCTTCCTCTTGGATGACATGCTTTTCTTGCTCTGATGATTTTTCTTTTACTCTCTTTTCAAAGTATTATTTTTGTCTGTTCTTTGTTTCCGTCTTCTTTCCCAGCCATTCTTACTCACAGCAGCATCTTTTAACTTCACGACATTGGAGTGACGAAAGCTTATACTTGGACTTTAACATAAATTATCTTAACTCCTGGGATTGTGCTTATCTTTTCCAGTTTTGTGGATATATAGCACTCATCTAAAAATGTCCACTGAAGTCCATATTTGTATGAGGCACCTTCTTGACTAGCTCATAGCCATCTCTGCCTATCATCTTAAAAGCAGAACTTCTCACTTGCATCTGCTCCCTGACTTATTCTCTCAACTCTCTTTCAGATAACAGTTAATGCCAACACAACTATTTATTTTAATAATGTAGGTATAAACATTTGGGAACTCCTTGATACTTTTTTGATTTGTATCCTCTTATATTTGTCTAACCCATTAGACAAAATTCCTTTCGCTCTACCCTGATATCTATACTACTTCCCTTCCTCTCATTTCTCTAGTTTTCTTCCCTTTCTCCTTTTCTGTCCTCCATTGTTCTATTCTTCCTATCACTCTTGAATGTTTCTCACACCTTCCACTATGATACTAATGTAGTCTTCCTTTATAGTATTAGTAGCTTTCTCATTGCTCGGCTTTCTTTCATCCTCTGGCCTCACAGTCTATTCTCATAGGGATTGTTTGAGTGAGATATCTTAGTCATAACTGTACACTGGTGCTATATTAGGCTGAAATAAAAAGTTCTTACAGTGTTATACCAGGTCCTACATTATCTCATGCTTTGCTGCCATGCCAGCCTCTTCATTCTCTTCATTATTTGTCACATGTTCCTGGCACACTCTTTCCTATGACTTATCATTCCAATCTAATCAGACAATGTAATCATATATGTTATCCCTGCTTAGAACTAGTGGACAATGCAATGTCTTAAATTGAGTTCACCAAGAACACAAACTAAGGAATAGGTATTTTGACTATAGATAACCCATCAAATCTAAACACTATCTTCATTTTTTTGTTTTTTAGCTTCACTCATTCCCTAGAGAAATCATTCATGTTTTCAGCAGGAAGAGGGTGAAGGTATCCACTTCCTTAGATTCAAATGGCAGTGCCTTTCCTTGTGTGGGAGAACAGTTTTCCTAGATGCCAAGGGTCTTCTCTCATTCCCATATATGCTAGCATATATCTGAGAAATCGGATCTTGCTTTCCAATTTGCAAGGCAACAGATTTGCTCATAAAGCACATTTAGTCACCTTAGTCTCCCACCCCAATTTTCCATTTGCAACGGTATTTACTGACTACTTTGATTTACTTTAGGAATGCTATATCCGGATCAATGGTTTCTTTGTCTTGTTGCAGGAGACCATTCTTTTTAGAGCAATATACATGTGTTTGTATTATGTTCATTCAGTGATTTCTCATAATGACATCCTGGCTTCCTGGGGAGACATACTGGGGGCTTTTAGTCAACAACATTGATTCCAACTAATTAATCTCATAAGTAACTATTTCCTTAATTAACTTTTCCTTGTTTAATATGCAGACAGTGTTCTTTTTATTGCAGTCCAGTGTAATTTTCTAATGCCGATTTGATTTTCAAAGTTTACTGGCATTTTGGATTGTTAGTTACCTTTAGCATTATTATAAAGTATTGGTAGGATTTAGTTCTAAGGCTGAAGAACATTAATGTGCTGTGTTTCCACTTCTTGAAATGTCTTTGATGTGGAAGTGGAGAGACTAGTAATAAAAAATGAAGAGGGCATATTTGTCAGGGCTTTACATCACTTTAGATTAAAAAGTGAATTTTTCAAAGGGTACGGATTGCTCATATTTATCAGGTCTGTGAGAAAGCAACTATGTCACACAGTTACTGGATTACCTATGAGTCAAAGGTGTCACTGGAGATGTTGAAACCCAGAGACAAAATGCTTCTTGAAAGTGCTTTTATTGTTATAATCATCATACTTTCATCTTTCAATTTTTGATTTAATATAAATGACCTTTAAGAATACTCAGCTAGGGGCAAACTCATTTGTAACAATAAAAGAACTTGTATTAGTGGAATTTTATTTATCAACAAGCACTAGAACTTTTAAAACAAAAAAAATTCTGGTGAAATGTAATTTTCTGGGTTAATTTGTTTCTTTCTTGTTATGTCTTAACCTCTATCTCAGAAGTATTTTCTTAGTAAGCTCAAAACAAAGTCCTGGGTACCCTTTTCTTCATAGTTATGTTGCTCTTCATTACAGTCATAAAACATCTTTTTAAAAATTTCATATTATTTAAAATGCATATTTTCCCTCTGAGAACTCAAGGAAAATGTCATTCAATAGGAACTGGGTTATAAAAGTGTGGTCTTCTTAACTTAGCCAACATCAGTAAGTACAAAGTATCTTGTTCATTTTGGGGGATTGAAATGTGTCGCCCTCACAAAAGGTATATTGAAGTATTAATCCCCATGTGAATGTAAACTTATTTGGAATAGAATCTTTTCAGATTCAATCAAGTTAAGAAGACATCATGTTCAAGTAAGGTGACCCTAATGCAACATAATTATTTTTATAAGAATAGGAAAAGAGGCATAGAATACATAGAGGGAAGATGGTCCTGTGAGGATGTAAACAGAGACAGGAATTAGAAGTCAAGGTAGAGGTCTCACTGGAGAGTTGTAAGAGGACATGGCTTCACCAACATCCTGACTTTTGTCTTCTAGCCTTTAGAACTAAGGCGAAATTTCAGATGATTTAAGCCACTACGTTGATTGTATTTACAATCCTTGTAAACTAATACTATTACTTAATAATGGGCAAGGCATACATTAAAGAACAGATTAAAACTGCTTAGTGCTGGAGAGATAAATCAGTGGTTAAGAGCACTTGGGTTCTATTCCAAGTATCCACATGATGACTCATGACTTATAACTTCAGTTCCAGGGGAACCAACCCCTTCTTGGACTTCCTTAGGCACCAGGGACGTGTGTGTGTGTTTATGTGTAGGCAAAAATTCATACACATAAAATAACATAATAAATAAATAAACCCTAAAAGAAACCAATCCCATTTACACAGAAGCACAACCTGATGGACAACAGTATGTATATACGTACAAATATCCAATATGTGAGAACTCTAAAAATATTTCAGAAGTGAAAGTTAGTCTTTTTATTTCAATGTTACCTATCTCAATTAGGTGTTAAGTAAAGACTCATTGAGCAAATTTAGAAAGAGATCACAGTGAATTTACTGTTTAAAGAGAACGTGTGGTTCTCTTATATGTCAATCAACAGATGACTGAATGGAGAAAATGTGGTATGTATGGAATGGGTTTCCTCATCCATAAGGAAGAAGAAAACTATGCCAGTTTTAAGAGAATGTATGTAACTAGAAATCATATGTTAAAGCAATTGAGTCATACTTAGAAAGACAAATATTTCATGTTTTCTTTCTCAGGATGAATATAGATTTGTATAGACAGACTCATTTGTACATGTATGACATGAAAACAAAAGAGGCTGAGGGAAGTAGGAAAACTAGAGGAAGGGAGAGGCAGGGAGAAAGTGGAAGACATAACAGAGGGAAAAACATGATATATATATTATGGTGTGTGTGGTGTGGTTTGTGTGTGTGTGTTACTGTGTGTGTGTGTAGCTGTCGTAATTGTCTTTATGGAATCTAGGTCTATGTAGAATAAGTATATGCCAATAAAGAAAGGAGCAAGTGTGGCTTTTCATACTCATTTTATGTTGAGCAAATCTCCAGAAGTCCCTTATCTGAATGGTACTGTAGCACCGATGACAGCATCTGTCTGAATGGGATGCTGCACACAATTTCTTTCAGGATATCACTGCTGTGGAGCATGGGGGATATGATTAAAGTCTGAGATATCACACTTACATGATTTCTTATTTTAAAAAGTATTGCTTTCATTCATGTGCACAGGAAAATTCAGTGAGCCAATTTAGTCTGCCTAACTATCTCCTGCAGTAGAGTACTGGCAGCTTGAGGAGTGGGTGGTATAAAAAAGTCTGTGCCAGGTTTGTGAAGGCTGTTCATAATACACACCAAAATCTTGCATTCAAATTCCTTGTCCAAACAAACTCAAACAAGAAATGTGCCTAAGTTCCTCTCTGCCTGTTTGTAACATTCTGGTAATATCCCCCCCCCCCACACACACATTTTGTCTTCCTTTCTTCTTTCCTTCCCTCCCTTCCTTCCTTCCTTCCTTCCTTCCTTCCTTCCTTCCTTCCTTCCTTCCTTCCTTCCTTCCCTCCCTCCCTCCTCCTCCTCCTCCTTCTTCTTCTTCCTCTTCCTTCCTTCCTTCCTTCCTTTCTTTCTTTCTTTCTTTCTTTCTTTCTTTCTTTCTTTCTTTCTTCCCTTTTTAAAGGCAGATGCAGGCATCTCTGGAAATCATGTCTTCTTTCTGTTTGCATCAAGTCTTCTTAGTATGACAGAGAACACAACTGGCATTTTAAAAGGAACAAAGAAGAATAGATCTTCAACAACACTAACAATAGTGCCCTCATCATTACCATCATAATTTATTTAGGAACTACTATTTAAAGACAAATAGATTGACCACAAAAAAAGAAACAAAACTTAAAAAAGAAAAGACTTATATCCTTGCTCCCAGTAGTTAAAAATTCAAATGACAATAAAGTGACATACTTTGCAGTATAGCACATTAACATTCAAAGGTATGACAGTTTTAACTTAAGTACAATAAGCATATTGAGGAGATAGGCACTTTCAAGAAAATATGTTTGGCAAAGACTGCAGAAGTTGTGGGACTCCAGATGAACCATTACAAAGGATAATCTATTAAAAACTGTAGGGAAAATGGTCAAGTGACATTTATTTATTTATTTATTTATTTATTTATTTATTTATTTATTTCCCAAATGCTCCCCCTTCCTGGTCCCCCTTTGTAGCGTTTCTCCCCCATCACTACTCACCTTTGCCTCTGAGAGGGCAATCATGTTAGGCTTCTCTCTGCAAGCACAATATAGCATCAGTAACAGTATCAGGGATTGGTTCCTGACCATGAGGTGGGTCTAAAAATGGGCCTGTCACTGGTCGGCCATTCCTTTAGTCTATGTTCCATCTTTGTCCCTGAATTTCTTTTAGAACAGGAAGAATTTTGGGTCAAAAGTTTTGTAGGTGGGTTGGTGTCCCCATCTTTCCAATGGGGTCCTGTCTGACTACTGGAGGTGGTTTCTTTAGGTTCCATATTCCCACTATTGGGTATTTTGGCTAAGGTCACCTGCATTGACTTCTGGGAGCTTCCCTCATTCCAAGTTTCTGGAACTCCCTAGAGAATCTCCACATACACCCATCTCTGGCAGCTGTATATTTCCATTCATTCTCCTGGCCCTCTGGGACTCTTTCCTGTCTCTCCCCATGCCTGATCCTGCCCCCTATTCCTCACCCCTCCTCTCTTCCACACAGGAATCTCCCTCCATGTGCCTCCCATGACTATTTGGTCAAGTGCTTTCTATTTCTAGATGGAAAGAATATAGTAGACGAAACTCTAAACAAGGGAATATATGAAGTATGTTTAATAGACTGTACTTGAATCCATTTGACTAGATTAAAAAGTTTCTCATGAAAAATGGAGACTAGAATATGGAAGACTTATGCAGGTCTTTTAAAGTTACTTAGGGTAAATCATCTAGCATGGGACTGATACCTACATTGCAGTATTTCCAGAGGAGCAGCTAAGGAGAAGAATTTGTAAACCTCTTTCATGGTGCTTTCATGATTTAGAATAAAGTACTAGCGACAAAGAAGAGCTATTTAAAAAATATCATTAGAATAGATCTTGTATATAGGAATGGGAAAAATAATAAGAAAAATACATGAGCAAAATTACAATCTTTTGATTTTTAAAAAAATTTTATTGGTTACTTTATTTACATTTCAAATGTTATCCCTCTTCCCAGTTTCTCTCTTCAACCCCCCCATCCCACACCCTGCCCTCTGTTTCTATGAGGGTGCTTCCCCACCCACCTACCCACTTACTCCCACCTCACTGCCCTAGCATTCCCCTATGCTGGGCATCAAGCTTTCTCAGGACCAAGGGCCTCCCATCTCACTGATGCCAGATAAGACACTCCTCAGATACATATGTATAGAGAGTGAAAAACCTTGGAACGCTCAGTTATAATGAGGATGTTTTCATCAAACCTCTCCACTCAGGGTTTAAGTAACTATGCAGGAAAGGAGGAATGCAGATTGTAAAAGCCAGTGGGTATAGAAGACAACAATAAAATAATGTCTTCTAGACACAACAGGAGTGAAACACATGATTTCACAGAGACTGCAGCAGCATACACAGGACCTGCACAGGTCCAAGCTAGATGGGGTCCCAGCACTGAAAGGGGAAGTAGACACAAATATCCATTCCTAACCCAGAATCTAAGCTATCTACAATTAACAACTGCTGGAAAAGGAAAAAAAAACAGTTTCTTTAATGTTGTCTCACTGGTTATACAAACACCACTTAAGGGAGGTCTCGTGCCCATCAGTAGATGACCAACACAAAACAGACTCAATGGTATTTTGGAGATGTTTTCTCTTATAATGCTTTGGGTAATTTTTGCTTTACTTGTCTTTTTTTTTATCCATTATGGTTTCCAGATTCATGTTTTTATTGTATATGTATGTGTATAAAAGTTTGTGTTTTATATGCTTTTCCTTTTTCTCTGTGTGTTTGCTTTTTTTTAATTCCTTTTAAAAAAAAATACTTTTATTTGTTTATAGTCCAGTCATTGTCCCCCTCCTGGTCTGCCCCCAACCATTCCTCATCCCATTCCTCCTCTCCTCTGTCTCCATGAGGATGTCCCCTCCCCCACCAGGCCTACCCACTCCCTGAGGCCTCAGGTCTCTTGAGGGTTAGGTGCTGCTTCTCCCTCTGAGGCCAGACCACAAAGTCCTCTGCTCTATGTGTTGGGGTGGGGGGCTTGTACCAGCTGTTGTATGTTGCCTGGCTGGTGGCTCAGTGTCTGAGAGATCTTAGGGGTCCAGGGTAGTTTGAGACTGCTGATCTTTTATTTTTTTATTGAACATTTTTTTTTTCTAAAGAAAGAGAAGGCATGGGGCTTCATGGGTGGGTAGGATCTGGAAAGAAACAAGGGAGGGGAACCATGATCAGAATAAACTGCATAAAAATGTTTAAAAATAAAAAAGGATACAGAGTATAAAATGACAGAAGTGATTCTAAGCATGTCCAAACTGCAATAAATACATTATAATGCTGGCCTAGTATTACAAAAATGATCCAGAGTCCTCACTGTTAAAGAATAAGATTTTCCTGCCTATGGGATCATTCTAGGCCACGGCCACAGGGAATCTCTATTTCCTGTAAGATTCATTTTTATTTTGAAACTTTTCTCAGATGCCTTAGGATTTGATTTTTAAATGTTATACACTTTTAACATTTAGGGATAGACACTGTTTTAGAAGTCATTCTGTGCATTTAAAAATGTTTAGTGCTCTCCTCAGCCTCTATGAGATACTACATTGGAGATAGTAACTTCATCTTATGCCAAAATACTTACATTGTCATATGTTCTCCAAGGAACAAAATCAATCCCACTCAATTGAAAAACAATTGCCTAAGCATGCTGTTGCTTTCCTTTCATGTTGACATGATTTCAACCATCTGAATAATGGGAAGAGAAAATGGCTGTAGAATATTCATGCCTCTTCCTTAAGACCCAGGCTCATAAAGTAGCATTTACATTTTCCATTTATAGTATATTGATGAACAGTTTGTTATATGGCCCATCTAAGTGTAAAGAAGGATGGAAGCATAAACATGGCTCAGTCACAATCCCATGTGCTCAGTGATGGCTCCATTTCTATGAAGTAAAAAGGAAATTGATTTTGGTGGGTAGCCAGTGGCTTTTTTTCACCATGTGTGAAGCTATTAAAAAGACAGACATGGGGGAAAGGCGATTACATCTGAAATGTAAATAAAATATCCAATAAAAAAAGACAGACATACTTACACTGGAAAGGAAAATGTCGTTACTAGCCCTTTGAACAGTATAGATTTTAAAAAATTAAACAGCTGAAAACTGAGGGCTAGTTACACATTAATAAAAGGAAAAACCCTGTAATAATGAATACTATATAGAATATCAGTTAAGACCAAACATTGATATTGTAAATATCATTAATCTCATAAGCCATTATTTATGGCAGAAATTATTTTAATAAATAATAAACAATAGATAGATAAAATTGTATTTCAGGTTAATGGAAGCAGTAACTTGCCGAAACAGTGTAGCAGTCATGGAAGTTTAAGTATTAGACACAGATTATAAAAGGAGTAAGACAAAACTGAACTGGTTCAGTAAAAAGGAAAAGAAGACAAATCGCAAATCTTGGAAAGTAGTACACATTTCCCCGAAACTAAGAAATATACTAGACGTGAATAAGAATGTAGAAGATTTGAAAAGCATAACTAATTTGCATTATCTTCATTTCTGCATCATTTCAGCAGCCAGAAAAGAGTGTTGAACACAGTTGGTACCCACCAAATGTTTCATGATTTAAATAGACAAGGTTTATACTCTAGTAGTATTTTTGGAGACTCAAATAAAGCTATTAAAAGCTATCTAAATTTGTAAGGAAATTCAAGGAATGCAAAATAGCCCAAACAATCTTGTAGGAAAGTCCACAAAGAACACAGTTAAGCATTACAGGACATCCACCATGTCTATTATAATGACTATAATATAAAAGTAATTACAACTATTTCTGAGGATGTGAAAAAACTAAAATTCTCATTTATGGCTGGGTTAACTTAGAAACATGCTACATAAAAGATGCTAGCCAAAAAAGACCATGCATTGTATAATACCATTTATATAAAAAGTCTGGAATAGAAAAGTCTTCAAAGGATGGATGTATGTTATTTTAGAGATAGTTTAATGGTTAGGAGCACTGGCTACTCTTCCAGATTACCTGGGTTCAATTTCTAGCATCTATATGGTAGCTTGTAGGCATCTGTAACTCCAGTTCCAGGGAATCCAATGGCTCCTTCTTGTTTCTACGGGCACAAGGCACACATGCAGTGCATAGATATATGTGGAAGCAAAACACACATGGACATAAATACTTTTTTTTTTTTTTAAAAAAAAGAAGTCATATAGATTCGTGGTTGCCATGGTTGGGGTATGTGCTGAATATACTGTGGGTCAAAGGGAAGGAATAAAACTTTCTTTTTTTGGTTATGAAAATATTGCCACAACTATGTGACTACTAAACACTGTTGAATTGTATATTTTAAAGACATTTATTCTGTAGTATGTAAATTATGTAGCACTAAAGCACTTTTTAAAAATAGCATTCCATTGAATAATTGAATGAATTAATTTAGGAAAATAAAAGCAAAATCAACATGTATGTTTCTATAATAGTGAACTATTTCAAAAGTATAAAGAAAATATTATCATTTGTAATATAGGTATAGAGCTAAAATACATAAGAATAAATTTAATTTGAGAAGTAGAAGATTGGCATCCTGGAAACTCATGTACTAATGAGAGAAATTCAAGAATACACTCAAATGGAGAGATAGTTTATGTTTATAGACTGAAAGAATTAATATGCCTAAAGGGAATGTAGTGCTCTAAGGAAAATACAGATTTAATGTAGCTTTATTGAGAGTTCTAATGTAATGTGCCACCATTTCTGGCTTTGGGAGTTTTGTTAAATTGTGCATAGCAAACATCAGCAGCCCCTTTGGTACAGCTCCATTAAAACTGTATATGTATATATGCACACATATGTATTATATGTGTATTTAAAAACCTATATTTTTGAATATGTTAATCCATAATATAGTGATATAATTAATTAATAAATAATAATTTAAAAAATTAAATAATACATTAATATTTCCCTGTGGCTTTTTAGACATCCTTACAAATATTTATCTCTCCTTTCTTCCTCTGTCCCATATTGCCCTCTTTCTTCCATCCCCAGTAAATGTCATCCCATATTCTTCCTGTAATGCAGAGTATCACATTAATTAACTGTCACATGCTGAAATATCTTTGCATTTTAGGAATAAATTATACTTGGTCACAGTGTATTGCCTTTTTATGATGCTGTTGAATTTGCTTTTCTTGTATTTTTCGAGAGACGTTTTTGTATATAAGTTCATCAAAGGTGTTAACATGTAATTTTCTTTTCTTCTCATAACTTTGCCTTGTGTTTGTGCCGGAATGATGATTGCCTCACAAAACACTTTTAGAATTACTTCCTATTTGGTTCTTTGGAAGAGTTCAAGAAAGATTGATACCAATTCTTTAGAAACTGGGTCAAATGTAGTAGTCCAACCATGTGGTCCTGGAGTCTTCTTTGTCAAGAGGTTTTTTAATTATTTATTTAATTTCCTTACTAGTTGTAGGTCTATTTTTTAATTTCCCTGTGATTTTTTTCTTGGTAAGTTATGTTTCATATCTATTTCTGAGTTATTCAGTTTGTGTATTCATGAAAGCATTCCTAGTAAGGTCTTACGGTTACTTTGTTTTTATACCATCAGTGGTAATATCTACTATTTCATTTTCTGACTTTATTTAAACATCTTTTTTCTTAGCCTATATAATTTCTAAATTTACATTTCTTTATTTTTGAGACTATTTTAAGAAAATTTCATATCATGTGTACTATAGTTGCATCATATTCACATTTCCTCTATCACTACTCCTGCTTCTCCTATGTCCCCAACTCCCTCTCAAACTTATGAACTAGTCTATAATTATTGTTACACATACACACATTCAAATACACACACACACACACACACACACACACACACACACACACACACACTACTTAGTCTATTTGATGTCATTTGCATGTATCTGTGTTTAGGGCTAACCACTAGGATTGGATAACTTATCAGGAAGCTCATTTCTAGAGAAAACTTATTCTCCCTCCATCAAAATCCTTCAGCTGCCTGTAGCTGTTCATGTAGGAGTTGGCCCTGTGGGACTTCCACCATTAGAATGTCAATAGTGTTGTTATTTTGGAGATCTAGTTCAAGCAGCTACATTGTGAGTTCATGAATGAAGCGTCTGTGTCATGTCTACTGGACACTATTTGTTAATAGTCACCAAGGTACTCTGGCTCTAAAAATCTTTCCACCCCTATTCCACACTGTTCTACGAACCATAGGCCAAGTGTTACATTGTAGATATTTTAATTAAAGTGTCCATGGTATCTATGGTAATTTATTTCCTGAATTTTTACTAATTGTGAATCACTGTAATAGTCATCATCTATTGCCAAGGGTAGGTTCTGTGATAAGAGGTGAGAGCTACCCTTATCTGTGGGTATAATGATAATTATTTAGACTATAGTTAGAAATTACATTGGTTTAAGAAAATGGTAGTTGCAGTTTCTCCTCTTGGGTTTGTGACCTCTGCAGCAAAGGGTTGTTGGCTAGATTTATACTATCAGGCATCAATTCCCTCTTACTGAGTTGACATTACATCCACTTAGGTAGCTGTTTGCATTATTGGGGATATAGTGCTACTGTGTGCATTATTGGGGATATCATTCTGGGGTTTGTTATTGTGGTTCGTAGGTCTTACAGCTGAGAAGGACTATTGATTGCTTTCTACTGTTATCAGGTTATATAGCACCTTTTGATACTATGATAGTTACTCCTTAGGGAACAGGCTTCCAGATCAGTTTCATCTTGATTCTTTCAGGTCCTGTATGTATGTATGTATGTATGTATGTATGTATGTATGTAGTGTCTTCAGAAACAAGGTCTTTACCTTCAAGTTCTGGGAGGCAAAAAGGGCAATGATTATAGCCCATATTGTTTTAGGAGTTTCTTAAACCTATGTGACCAACACCTTGATTGTTATACTAGAGTTTTATAAGATGGTGGTGTCTTAGTCATACTGATCCATGGCAGGGGGAGACAGGGAGAATGGGACTGGCATGGTCTTCTAAAACCTCAAAAACCAATCCCAGTGACACACTTCCTCCAGTAAAGCTGCACCTACTCCAAGGCCACACTTTCTAATCCTTGTCAAATAGTGCCACTTTCTGATGACTAAGCATTCAAATATATGAGCCTAAGGGGATCATTCTTACTAAACTACCACAGATGGTACATGGCTTTTCAGTAGAGTGCTATCACCCAATGTGTCACAACTCCATATATACGTACATACATACATACACACACACACATACACACACAGACACACATATATAGTGTGTCTATTTTGAAATATTTGAAATAATATATTTCCTTGTGGTTTTTCAAATATCCTTATTGTTATTTATTTGTCTTTTCTCCTCTTTCCCCATTGTATTACCTTCTCCAGTTAACAGTTCCAATTTGCTTTGATTCTTTCCACTTCTATAGAACCTACTCCCTCTCTAGAGCTCCTGCTTTGTCTCTCTCCTTCTGGTTCCTTGTTACTTTCCTGGATTCTGTAGCTACTTCAGGTTATACAATCAAATATAATGATTCAGAGCTAGGATCTCCAAATAAAAGACAACATGTAGAAATTGTCTTTTTCCATGTGGGTCATCTCACTTGGTACATTTTCCATATCACTAACCCCCAAATTTCCTTATTTTATTATTTTTTTTTACAGTTGAATAGAATTTAATTGTCCATTCATCAGTTGCAGGACCTACAGGTTATTTATGTTTCCCTGTGATTGTGACTATAGCAGCAATGAATGTGGCCTGATAAATATCTCTGTCATAAGATACTGAGTCCTTTGGGTATATTCTAAGGAGTATATATACTAAACTATATCTGGGACAAATGATAGACCTAACCATTTGGCTTTTTTGACTATTTTCCATGCTGATATCCATAGTAGCTACAACAATTTGCAATCCCACCAATAGTAAATGGGGATCCCTTTCCCCCAACATCCTTCTAGCATCTATTGTCAGCTATTTTCTTGGTCTTAGCCATTCTGAATTGGATAAACATAAAATGTTAAGAAGTTTAATTTGCAATTTTCTGATTGCTAAGTACATTAAACACTTCTAAAGACATTTCTTATTTATTCTTTTAAGAAATCTGTTTGTAACTATGGTTCATTTTGTTTGTTTTCTTGGTTCTTTTCTGTTAAGTTTATTATTATTATTGATATTACTCTTCTATCAGATGAATGGTATCTTCATCAAATATGAGATGGCTATAATAAAATGTGGTTTATATTTGGCTCTTCTATTTTGTGTCATTGATCTACATGCCAGCTTTTATATGAATGTAATTCTGGTTTTATAACTATGGCTCAGTCATATAAGTTAAAATAAGACATCATGGTTCATTATGCTCAGGATTGCCTTGCCTATCCAGGGTATTTGTGCTTCCATGAATTATAGAAATTTTTCCCATTTGTATTACCAATGTCATAGAGATTTTGATTGTGATGGCTTTGAATCTTTTGTTAGAACTGTCATTTGATTTTTATTTTAAAATGTCATACTTCTTTCATACAATACATCCTGAGTGCAGCCTTCCTTCCCTCCTATCCTCCCAGTCCCCCTGCCACCTCCCCTTTCCCCCAGATCTACTCTTCTTACATTTCTGTTCAGAAAGGAGCAGACCTCCCAGTGATATTTAGTGCACAGTACTTATACATGATGTTAATTTCACAGTATTAATACTGCGAATTTATGTGCATGGGAGGTCTTTTAATCTTGTAGTATCATTCTTCAATCTCTTTCAGAGATGTAAAATCTTTATGGTAGAAAGGTCTCTCATCTCCTTAGTCAGGTTCAGTCCAAGATACTTTATTATGTTTATTTATTTATTTATTTATTTAGGCTATTGTGAATATTTTCATGATCACTTTATCAGCATGTTTATTAGTGGTACAAGGGCTGCTGATTTTTGTAAGTTGATTTTGTATCCTGCTACCTTTCTGAAGAAGTGTTGGTAATTTCTAGATGTTTTGTGGTGGTGGGATTTTTAGCCCTCAAGGGTTTTTTGTTTGTTTGTTTTTATTTATTTGTTTTTGTTTTTTTTAAGACAGGGTTTCTCTGTGTAGCCTTGGCTGTCTTGGAACTCACTCTGTTGATCAGGCTGGTCTGGAACTCAGAAATCCACCTGTTTCTGCCTCCTGAACACAGGGATTAAAAGTGTGCTACACCAATGCCCAGTTTGGGTTTCTTATGCGTAATATATCATCTACAGACAGGGATGGCTTGATTTCTATTTGGATTCATTTAATGGCGTTTATCTACTGTCTTATTGTCCTAGTTAGTACTTCAAGCACTACATTGAAAAGCAGTAGTATTTTTTTAAATCTCCATTAGTTCATATAATTATTTAGTGATTCTTTTGCTGTTGATTTTGAGCTTTATTACATCATGGTAAGGTAGGCTACATAAAGTTATCTTAAAATTTTCTTTGTTTGTTAAGATTCATTTTATGGAACCACGCCCCTTCCGCCTTTGGCCCGGATACCAGTGGCTAGAGCAGTCTCCCAGCCAATCTACTCCCCTCTGGAAACTGAGTTCTGAGGCACCCTAGGGAGGGCACGGATCACAGAGCAGAAGAATACACAGCCTTGGGGTATCTACTCATCAAGCATACTGAGCAGACCTGCCCAAACCTCCGATGTCCTGGAATTCCATCTGGATTAAGTGAAGACACAGAGGCTTATCAACTTACTCTTCCCCCCACCCCTCTTCTAATATCTCAACACCTGTAATCAGCTTGAAGAAGTTAAAGAAGAGTCAGCGCCCCATTCCCTGGGCTTGGGGACTAATGTGGTTAATAATGGTCTGTCTTTCTAGGGAAAAGTAGTGGGTTTGTTGGAACAGGGAGGATTAGCTAGGATTTATTACATAGCCATAACCTATCAGTAGAAATCTGTATAATTATTATTAAGATGAAGTTATAATTTCTTAAATGTTACAAAATTTACTTTGATTTCAAATTTAAGGTTTTCATTGGTACAACCTTCTTATTAATATAAAAGTGAGATGAATATTGACACTCTCATGGGCAATGTGCCTGTATAATACATTTAGGAATACAAGGCCTAGACCCAGTCCTTCTTTAACTTGTTAAACTGATTTGGGACGGTTAACCTATGAGTTAAGGGACTATAGCAAATTCATGGCTTTGAGTTTATTGTTAGGAGGTTAACCATATTTTATCCAGAAATAACTGAGAGGAGTGAACAGACAACAGTCCAGGTGACCTTACATGGATAGTTGGTTTTCAAAACATCAGAAGTCCATAGAATTGACACTACAAATATTTATATATAAATGTCCATTCTGATTAGAGACCTGTCTGCTCCTGACAGCTTCCTGTCATGGATTCTAAGAAGAAATTGAGCATCCTTGGAGTTATGCCAGTTGTGTGGTGACAGCCACTAGGCAAGAATAGCCTCTTTCCATCTATAGACAAATTACTGTCCAGAAAAAACACATGCAGAATAGTCAACTGATTATATCTGCCTAGACAGAGTAATCAGCCCTTAATAATCCTGCAGCACTAAGGTCTGTCAGATGACTCTGGGCCAGAAGGCTGAAGATTTGATGCTCCAACGTTCGGTAGTATAGAGGCTTTTCAGGTGTTCAGCGGTCTCTATAAATTGGCTAAGTTTTAGAAGCTATGCTTAGTGCTTCCCATAACTTCAGTTAACTCAGTCATTCTGGATTTCTGATGGGGTTGAAGACCTATAGTCTCATAACCAATCCTGGCTATTTACTTTGAGAGAAAAGATCTGAGTAGATAATTTTCAGCTGACATTCATTCTAAAGCCAAAAAAAAAAAAAAAAAAAAAAAAAAAAAAAAAAAAAAAAAAGTCAGGATCAAAAGTAAGTGTTTTAGTTAGAAGAGATGACAGAGGTTCTGGTTAGTCAACAGAATGATGGACTGGGTATTAGGACTATCTTGTACCTCACTGGTACAATTAGGAATAAGTATGCTCTAACTGTATTTTGAGAGAAAAGTTTTACTTTAACAGGAAGAGTGATATGTAGGAGGAGCTAAGTGGGAAGGAGTATTGAGAGGAAGAGATGGAGTAAGGAGAGAAGATGAAGGAGAGGAGAAGCTAGGTGATGAGAGAGAGAAAGAGAGAGGGGGCAGGGAGGCATATGTTCACAAGTCTCCACCAGTCAAAGATAGTTTTTATATCTAGGTTGAGTATTGGGTTACGATTCTGATTGAGCATTACCAAACTTATAAATCCTTTGATTAACATTTAAAAAAAGTTGTAAAAAAGCAAAAAGGAAAGGGGGGGCATGGGACAGGGGTTTTCTAGGGAGGGGAAATGGGGATGACATCTTAAATGTAAATAAAATATTAAATAAAAAAAGAAAAACAAAAAACAAACAAAAAACAAACAAAAAAAGATTCATTTTATGTCCCAGTATGTGGTCTATTTTAGAGAAACTTCCATGGGCTGCCATATATTTTTGGTGTTTGGGCAGAATATTCTGCAGGTTTCTGTTAGGGCCATTTGATATATGATATCATTTAATTCCAACATTATTTTTGTCTAGATGACCTGTCTACTGAAGAAAGATGTATTGAAATCACCTATTATTATTGAGCTGAGGATTAATCTGTGTCTTGAACTCCAAAAGTTGCTTTTTAAAAATGAACTGTGTTGGATTTGGTGAGTATATGTTTAAGACTGTAACGCCTTCTTTGTTAATTGTTTTTTTTTTTTTTGATCAGAATGAAATGTCTTTCCTCATCCCTTCTCTTACATTTCACCTTGAATTCTATTTTTTCCTTTTTTATTGGATATTTTATTTATTTACATTTCAGATGTCATCCCCTTTTCCCATTTTCTCTCACTAGTAAACCCCATCCTATCCCCCCTCTTCCTTTTTGCTTTTATACAATTTTAATTACATCCAAGTATTAAGGTCAGTTCTAGGTTGAGGGTCTAGCAATACAATAGATGCAAATAGTCAAGGAACAAGCAAGACAATAAACACAAAGAGTCAAAGAACAAGCAAGGCAGTAAACAAAATTCCATGAATACTCCAGTGATCACTGTTTCTAAGGGCTTATCAGAATGACCAAAATATCTGAACCAAATTCCCTGTCCTAGCCCAAATTCATTTTCATGTCTGAAGTCTACTTCTTTGTTCTAGCCTAAAATTTAGATTCCTGCCTGAAATTACTTCTTTGTTCTAGACTAATATTTAGATTCCTGCCTGAAATTACTTTTTTGTTATAGACTAATGTCAGATTCCTGCCTGAAGCCTACTTCCCTGTCTTTGGCCAATGTCATATTCCTGCCAAGCAACCCATCTCCTTGTCCTTGGCCCATGTCAGATTCTTGCCAAGCAGCCCCAAAGGCTCTCTGCCTCTCCCCATTTTTTATTTCAGCAAGAAAAGTGAGCCTGTCTTAAGTCATTCTGACAAGAATGCCTTCCTTACCCTTCGTGGAATATGCATTATCAAAAGCAATGTACTTCTGTCTTATGTTGGTAAAGCTCTGTGCAGAATCTTTCCCGTCCTTGGCTTGCCAGCATGTTAATTTAATAACTCTGTCTGGGGGTCCATTTTCAGGTTCAAGCCATGTACTTTGGCTGCCAACATGTTGATGTTGTTAAAGACAAGCTTTAACATGATGGGCAGGAATAAAAGTATTCCCAGGACAGAAAGGGCTAGCATGATCAAGCTATGTACGCCATTCTGGAAGCTTGACAAAAATAGAAATACTGACCTCAGGCCATGGGTAATTTTATCACCATTATCTGCAACACCAACACTCAGCAGAGCAGCATTCTTGAAATTCATAAGCTCACTATGTAAAGTTAAAATACCCAGAGAGGTGTTTGACTTATGCCAAATACACTGCAAGTATCTTTAAGCTTTATCCCAATTATAATGACTACCACTAAATTTTAGAACTAACATGAATCCAATGGTATTTGGCATGACACTCGAGATGGCTCCTTACTCTTAAAACTCTGAATCTCCTTCCAGTAATTTGAATAGGATAAAGAGCATCAATCCATTCTTCCAAATGCCTATCTAAATACTCTTGTATATTCAACACATTAGTAACATTTTTTGCTAAATGATTAACAAAAGTAGCTGTCTTAACTTCTTGTGTCACAGCAATTGCAGAAGCAATGGTACTAGCAGTTAACGTAATTAAAGCTGTTATACCAGCCATAACAAGCCCACTACCCTCTTGCTTCTGCTTAAAGCCTGACTCATTTCTTCCATTACTTGCAAGCTATTTTTAGAATACCAAGGTTCTGTGATACTCAGGGCAATAAAACAAAAGCTGGTTGATAGACTTCCATAACTGACATGCTGGATTTCAAAACACTAACACAATTAGAAAGTGTACAATCAATGCAACTTACATTAAATACTGCAAAAGAAACAAAAGTAATTTTAACTTGACGATTAAAAGAAAAATATGGAACATTTCACGAATTTGTGTGTCATCCTTGTGCAGGGGCAATGCTAAACTCTGTATCATTTCAATTTTAGTATATGTGCTAGTGAAGTGAGCACAAATTCTATTTTTTCAAATATTAGGATAGCATTGTCTGCCTTTTTTTCTATCCCATTTTTGTTAAATAGTTTCTCCCCCCATGGTTTCCCTCATTTTTGTATGTTTTAGTTTAATCCATTTAACTAACTTATTACTTTTGATTGTGGAGGTGATTCCATTAATATTTAACGTTAATATTGAAAAATAAATGTTGATTGCTGTCATTTTGTTTTTTTAAATATTTGTTTTCTTAGTTTCATTTTCTGTTTCAATAATTGTAGCTTCATTTTTGTTCCTATAACCTTTTAATTATGCTTATGTGTAGTATTAACTATTAGTTATGTCTGGCATGGGGTTGCTTTCCACCTCAATGGTTTATGTGCCTGAATGAAACACACACACACACACACACACACACACACACACACACACACACACAGCCTTTATATTTTAATATGCCCTAAGCAGCACAATAGTTATGTGAATGCCTAACCTCTGTACTGCTAGAACCTACCTCCCTCTGATAATTCTGAGTTACTATCTACTAATTTTTATGTTCCATCTTGTCCTCTCTGTACCTACTACCTCCCTCTGATAATTCTGAGTTACTATCTACTAATTTTGTCCTCTCTGTACCTATTTGTGAAGCCCTGTGGGCTGTGCTTTCTTGTCTCAGAACCCAGGGTACTCTCCTTGCTTTTCTACCCCACGGTGGTCTCTGTGTCTCTCCTCTTTCCACACTCTCCTAAAGCCTGGTGGATTTCCTCTTTCTCTTCCTCTTCCTGGTCCCAAGCCTGGGAATCCTAAAATCCCTCCTTTGTCTGTTCTCCCCAACTATTGCCTGCTGCCACCTTTATTTACCAATCAGAATCAAAGGGGGGCAGGTTCTCAGAAGCTATGTTCAGACTCTCACATGTAATCAATTTTGGGGGAGGACATAATTAACATTCATAATAGACGTGGATATATTTATGTCTGTCAGTACTCCAGTATTCTCTGTAAATCTGATATGATCAACATTAATTCTTTTAACCAGTTTAGATCATGAAAAGGTTTTCTAGGTAAAATAGACTGGCTTGGCATCTGTTGTCCTTAATAATTTGGAGTACATCAATCCAGGCTTTTCAAGAACTTAAAATTCCCATTGAGAAGTCAGTTGTTGGGCAGTGGGCTGTGAGAGACAGCTGGGTAGCTGGCTGAACAGGCTTTGAACCCTGGAGACCCTCAGGGATGATAGGAGTTTGGCCTTGCTCCTGGGCTCCTGGCTCCTTTCACACAGCTACAGCCCCCACAGAGAGGTTTGTGGCCCTCAGTCACATAAGACAATGCTTCTACTAGCTCCTCCACAGGTAGAGAGCATGACAGGCCACAGAGCCTCAAGACAGATCTCCATATTAATGAGATACCTAAAGGCCAGAGTATGTAGCCAATTAAGCATTCCTTCCCAGACTCTCCTCCTTGCAAAGAGTATTTAACCTTAGGCCCACTCTGAGGACATGGGGGTATAGCTTCATCCTTTTTCCACCATGACAATAAACATTTTAAGACCATGGACTATCTCTCTTCTATGGGACCTGCCATGAGGAACCATGGAGAAGGTCTTCAACTAAAGTGCTGCCTTCTAATCTCCTGCTGATGACCTCTCTACCTTCCAGCATCAGAGGTCCAGCCAAGAGAGTCACTGTGACCAAGAGTCTTATCCCTACAGGGTGCAGGCAGAGCTTGTCCCCTCCCCCACTTCAGCTGTGGCTAATCTAGCCTGTATGCCCCCTTCTAGAGCCTTCTGTGGCCTCTCAGCAGCTCCAGAGAGCACAAGGGCATGAGAACCAGTTGGTTTCCAGCCACCTTGGCCCAGGGACCCCCAACCCAAGAGCTCCGGCCCCTGTGTGACTTCAGACTTTGTTCCCTCCACCCCAGGAGCTTCCTGCTGCGTCTCACAGCCCAATGTCCACCCAGTGAACATTGTCAACTTCCCATACCACTGCCTCTGTGAGCCACGGCCTTAGCCCCTTGGAGGCAGCAGACATCGGACCCACAACTCAACCACAGGATCCATGCCCACACACACACTACAGCCCAATAGTCAGTTGGTATTCTGATGTGTTTGCTTTTATATGTGACTTGTGGCCTTTTGAAGATTTTGTTACCCTTTGTTATTTGTGTTTAGTATTTTGACTATAATAGGTGTCTTAATCAGGGTTCTTGTTTCTGCACAAACATCATGACTAAGAAGTAAGTTGGGAAGGAAAGGGTGTATTCAGCATTCACTTCCACATTATTGTTCATCACCAAAGGAATTCAGGACTGGAGCTCACACAGGTCAGGAACCTGGTGGCAGGAGCTGATGCAGAGGCCATGGAGTGGTGCTGCTTACTGGCTTGCTTCCCCTGGCTTGCTCAGCTTGCCTTCTTATAAAACCCAGGGCTACCAGCCCAGCGATAGCACCACACACCATGGACTGGGCCCTGCCCCCTTGATCACTAATTGAGAAAATTACAGCTGGATCTCATGAAGGCATTTTCTCAGGTGGGGTTCCTTTCTCTGTGATATCTCTAGCTTGTGTTATATTGACACGGTACAATAAGCCTTAGACAATATTTTCTTGTCCTGTGTATTTGTTGTTCTGTGTTTGTTGTATCTCTATGAGCATGCTTTTTCTTACTTTGGAGATATTTTCTTTTATGATCTTCTTGAAGATTTGTCTATACTATTGATCTGGGAGTCTTCATCTTCTATGCCTACAATGCATAGATTTGGTCTTTTAACAGCATCCCAAAGTGCCTGCATATTCCTTTTTAAAAAGTAGGATTTTCTTTGATTTATAGGTCCAGTTCCTGCATTTTCTTCAAGTCTTGATATTCTGTCTTCTATTGATACATTATACTAGAAAGAGTTCCACCCACACCAGTTTTCTAATTGGGTCTTTGAATTTTTCAGTTCTTTCTTCACTTAGTTTTGAGTTTTCTTTAATATTTCTATTACTTTATTGAATCCATTTTTAAATATTGTACTGTTTTGTAGTTTCTTTTAGCCCTTTGTGTGTTCTTAGACTTCTATTAGATATTTAGCTCTTTCCTTTGCAAGTTTGTTCAGCTGTTTGCTTGTATCTGTCTTGAATTCTTTATTTCTTGATCATGTTCATAATTTTATTTTTAAATTCAGTGTCCTGAGTTTCATCTCAACAATTCCTATTGAAGTACATTTCTATATGATCAGTCATCTTTGGGAGTTGTTGAGGCCCACACTGCCCCTCACTTGGGGGCCACTATGTTGCGAATTGTACTGTCCCATGCTTGGAAGCCACTATGTCCCGGCCTGAGCTACTGCTCCAGTCCGCTGGTCAGGGTCTAGTAAGAGAGAGAGTGGGGATGGAGGGGCAAGAGATTCGAAGAATGGAGACAAGACAGGGTGTGTGTTCAAGTCTCCTTTACTAAAAGGAAATCATGGGTATATTTACACTTTACCACGTGCCTTGTCTCCGTGGACAAGCAGGGGAACACAGCTGAAGACACTTTACCACGTGCACCTTGCAGCTGGGGGCACTAAACAGCAAAACAAGATATGTGGGAAAAACAAGATGTTTATCAGAGTGTGCTCAGCTGTTGTAGGCTGTTGAAAACAAGTCTCTTGTCAGGGTATATGGTCCAAGATGGCTGCAAAAATGATAGCTGCTTTCTGCTAGGAGTCGGCTCCCAACAGGGAGGGACATATTGTCATGTTTTTTTAATTGGCCCTAGACATGTAGATTTATTTCATTTATGTATCTATAATGAAAATCTACCTTCCCCATGTAGAGGAAAAGTTTGGCTCTATTTTGGAAGTTGCCAAACCTTGGTTGATTTAATATTAGGTATGTGGAGTTTTTTAGATGCTAACCATCCATTATTGATTGAAGGAGATTGGGATAATTTCAATTCAGTGGTCATTGATCTGGTACTGGGGTTAAGAATGATTAAGTTAAGAAAGGTAAGTTAAGAGAGATTGCTTGGGTGAAATCCAAGGAAGTCCCCAGGTATCTTTATCAGCTGATGCTGGGAATGGAAAGACAATGGGGTAAAGGTCTAGGAAGATGTTTTGGTATGTATGTGGATATGGCTCACAGCTATGTCTGAGTCTGAAGGGCAGAATAGCCCTGCCTGGGTCTGGTCTCAGAGAGAGAAGGTGAGAGTGGAAGGGTGGAGGCATAGGGAAATGTCAGTCCTGGGTCAGATTCAACAAGGGAACAGACAGGTATGGATCTCTGCTTGATCTGGGCCAAGAGAACTTAAATATGTGGTTTTGGCCTGGGCTTGAAAGTGCAGCCTGTGTAGGTAGGCTACATGGGGTGAAGATCTTGTGTCAGATTAGGGAAGAGAGAACATAGATGTGGCTCCTGCCTGGGTCTGGGCTCAGAGGGAGAAGGTGAGAGTGGAGGAGTGGAAACAAAATAAAGCTCAGTCCTGGATCAGATTCAGTAAGAAGGCGTATGGACCACAGCTCCTAACTGGGCCTACCTGGAGGAATACAGAATGAAATTTTTGGTAGTGAGGAAAGTATAAAAATTATGTTTTGCCAAAGAGATATTTCAGGAGCAGAAACGTGCATGATTAAATCAGAGTCATGGTAAGTAGATTGAAAAAAAAATCCTAAAGTGTATTTCCAATCAGCCATGGTGACCTGATAAATCACTCTTTTACCCTGTAGGGATATTTACACCTGCCAAGCCATATGGATGCTTACGTGAAGATTTTGTAAACATTCAACCTCATTGATTAGATTAAGAGGGTTTGGGGCTAAAATTGAAAACAAGGGAGAAAACCACCAAGGATAGCTTTGGTTCTACCTTGGAAAACAGGATGAAGCAAATTGTGTCATATGGAGCTTTATGACTTTGAAAACAGACCTCTGAGACTAACACAGATGGCAGAGAAGTGGGAGAAAAAAATGGTCAGATCCCTTGCACCTGCTAATTGCTGCTGTGATTTTATCTAGTCATCTTTGGAGATTCTTCTTAAGACCTCAAGGAAAAAGAACTATGCTTTTAAAAAGATTTAAAAACCCGGTGAAGAAAAACGGAAATGGAAGAAGGTGCCCAGTAATTCACAAGGTAAAAGTCTAAGGGCAATTTTCTTGGCTTCAGGTATTAGTTTCAAATATATAGAGATGAGATCATAACTAAAGAGTGCCTAAGTATTTCATACATTAACGTTTAATGATTCCTTCAGATATGCTGACTTATGTGGAATGGCCTTCATGACTGGAATACTAAAACAAGTAAGTGTATATACCTTATCTAAAACATCATCTGAAAGGAATTAGGTTTCAAGATATTACACTCAATGATTTAAACCCACAGGCGATATAATAAGGTGGGTGGCAGTGTTGTTGGAACTATACTGACAGCTTCTTGAATAGGTATCTGCTTTGGCTGATTTGTTTTTAATATAAATAGAAGGAAAGATAGATAAAGCAGCCATGACATATTTCCACTACACTGATAACAATGAGCACTCTTGTTACTACTACCCCTATAGCATCTGGAAGGTTCTTGATTTTCCTTGTAGGCACTTTCACCTTTTCGACAGAGGTTTTATGTGCTTTAGTATGTGTAAGGCATAGCTCTCTCTCTCTCTCTCTCTCTCTCTCTCTCTCTCTCTCTCTCTCCTTCTCTCTCTCTTTCTGTCTCTCATTTTTTATTCTTCTCTTATATATTACATCCCTCCTCCCCCAAGTCTCCCTTCCCCCAAGTCTCTCTTCTGTATTTACAAAAATATCAACAAATGAGAGAAAAAATATGATCTTTGATTCTGAGACTAACTTAATTCAGTTAATATAATTGTCTTCAGTTGCACCCATTTTCCTGAACGTGATATCACTTCATTTTTATCACTAAACATTCTTTTGTTTGTACATACAACATTTTTGGCACCCATTCCTATGTTGATGGATACTTATTGCCATAACGTAGTTAAGTGAGTATCAGTGTAATGAACATTGTTGTGTAAGTATCTCTGTGATATGTTACTTGAAGTTGTTAAAGTAAATACTTAGGAATGAGTGATAGAGCTGGGTCAAATGGAAGATCTGTCCTTAGTTTTGTGGAGTACCCCAATACCAATTTCTATAGTGGCTGGACTAGTGTACTTCCACCAGCATTGTATAAGACAAACCAAACATTCTTGATTCTGGTACATAGTTGCAAAGAAGATATAAAATCATTACTCTGTTCAAAAGATGGTGCTGGGAAAATCAGAATGGCCCTCTGAAAAAAAGAATATAATTGAACCTGATATAATATGAACATATTATCTCAAAATAGGCCTAAATCTATGGTCTAAAATACAAAACTTGTAGAAGAAAGCACAGAGAAACTATTTCATGACATTTGATTTGTTTTCTTGGATGTAAAACTAAAAACCAAAACAATAAAGATAAAAATAGATACATTGTATTACATCAAGCTGAAAACCTAAACTAGGAGTTTTGGGAAACATTTGCAATTCCAGCACTTTTGGAGCTGCAGCAGGGTGAATCACAACTTGGGAAATCTGAGATATATAGTCCATAGAGACACTTTGCTAAAAAGAATTTTAGAAAGGAAAAGAAAGCAAAGACGGTTCCTGAAGAAAGTGCCTAACCATGTTGTGTGCTGTCAGGAGGGAGTTGAGAAAGGACTGTCAGGAGAACAGAGCTCATATTAAAGGTAGGGTATCAAGAAAGACAGGATGATAAAAGTGCCTCCTTCACTAAACCACCAACCATAGAGTACACATGGAGTACACAGATGACTATCATCATCTGCTACATCAATGGGAGGAGAGGCCCTTGGTCCTGTGAAGGCTCAATGCCCCAGTGTAGGGGAATGCCAGGGCAGGGAGGCAGGAGTGGTTGGGTGGGTGTGGAAGTACCCTCATAGAAGTAGGGGGAGGGGGGATAGGATAGTGGTTTCCAGAGGGGAAACCAGGAAAGGGAATAATATTGAAATATAAATAAAGAAAGTATCCAGTAAAAGAAAATAAAAATAAAATAATCAATAAAAAATAAAAGTTCCTCCCTCACAATGGGAGATTGAAACACTTGGGCTTGGTTCTAGGACAAATGGAATATTTCAACAGGTGTTTCCTAGAAGGCACATGTGTATTCAGTTTTTCTTTTATACTATTCTAATTCCCCTTAAAAGAATTGGCCTTCATATAGCACCAAGAGATAAGGGGATTCTTGCTTCCCAGGTCATGAAAATGTCCACCAGAAAGCTTATAATTGCTCTCCATTTTGCTGTCTTTCTTTTTGTCTCTCTGCCTCCCACATTCCTCTGTGTCACTGCTACTGGTAAACAGAAAGGTAACAAAAAGACTGAGAACTGGCATCCCTACCCCCAACCCTGGTCTCCCATACTAATAATATTGGCTCTATCCCCAATTTACCATTGCTAAATTGCTTATGCTACATCGAGGTTTAGTTGGTTGGAAGCAGAGGCTTTGAGTAAGACCCTGCTCCCAGTTCTAGCTGCATCATCTACCATTTATATGAACCTGGATAGTTTCCCAACCCCTCTAAATTTCAGTTTCGTAATCTGTTAACACTCCAAGGTTTTGTGAACAATAGAAAGACTATCTTAAAGTATCTAAAGTGGTGTCTGACTCACAGTAGGAGTTCAGGAAATATGTATTCTCCTGCTGGACATTTCTCTGCACATTTGCGTCATGGTGTGACTCTGTGTTCAAACAGTTTGTTGTAGAAATTTTTAATCCCAATCTGGAGTTTCTACCCCACCTTTGATCATTCAGTACCTGGATAAAATACACACAATTTTTCTTTGTATTTAGAATAAGCATTAATCAGCACTAGAGCTGGGCAGATATTAACCTCTACGCTATTAGAATCTACTTTTCTATCAATAACCCCAAATTATTACTTACTACTTAACTATGTTTCATCTGGGCCACTCTTAACTCCAATTGCCCAGGCCTCAGGGCCACATTTTCATGACCCAACTAACCCATGTTGGCTTTCCCTTCCTCCTCCAGCTTCCTCTTCTTCTTTCTCCTCTTGTCTCTCCTCCAACCAGGTCACTCCAATCTCACCTACCTCTAATCCCTCCAGTAATTGACTATAACCATATAAAATAACCATAGTCTGAGTCTCATTTATTTGTAAACTAATCTGTGATAAACTTAAATTGTTTGCACTGCATTTTTGTGCCCTAGCCATCATGAGGGTAGATGGATAATGGCCAGGAGCAACAGCAAGCATCTGCTGTATATCACAGGGAGGTAGCCAGGCAAGCAGCTAGAAGAGTAGATTAGGGGTTACCTCCAGTCATTGTCAAAGCCAAATAAAATAACCATAGTCTGAGTCTCATGTATTTGTAAGCTAGTTGGGGATGAGCTTAAATTGGTTGTATTACACAGCTGTTCTTTGCTTTAATTGCAGGTCCAATGACTAGTAGGAAAGTTTGTCTCCAGAGTTCTAGCCTGGATAGCTAAAGATTGAAATTTGCCACCTAAGCAGTTTTTGGATCACTCATTTTATTGCTACCTAAGTGCAGAAGGGTGCCAGCTTAGTTAAACTACAGCAAAGACTGGCAAATGCACAAACCCCTTCTTCTGCAAATTTATTCCATGAAGACTTAATTTAATTCAAAAATTATTGATGGCCCTCTTTATATCTGTCTACATTCTTTGGCATACCAGAGGATCTGGCAAGCTGTGTACTTCACAGATGGGCTTTACTTTAAGAAAACCTAGGAAAAAAGAAGAACCCCGTGAAATTATAAAAAGCAAATCAGAGAACAGCATACCCCACTTTGGGGAATTATAGTATTGTGGGGTTACATGCAAGTACAAGAGTATCTTTCGGTGCTTTGTAAAACCTCAAACATTCTCCCATTCTTTTCTCTTTTACTTAATCCTTAAGTATTCAGCTACTAAGACACTAGAGTATTTAGAGTATCAGGAAGAAGCATGCAGACAACCTCAGGAGGTAGGAGGTAGGGGGACCCTCTAGAATGTACCAGAAACCTGGAAGGTGAGAGTTTTTCAGGAATTAAGGGGGGCTTAAATGAAATGCCCAACAGTGGGGAGAGGGAATCTGTAGAGTCCACCTCCAGCAGAAAGTCATGGCATCAAGTAGAAAGATGTGGTTGTCATCCCACAGACAAAACCTCTGACCCAGAATTATCCCTGTCTGAAAGAACTGCAGGAACAAAAATGGAGAAGAGCCTGAGGAAAAGGAGGTCCAGTGACAGGCCCAAATTGGGATCCAGTTCAGGGGGAGATCCCATGGCCTAACATTATTACTGATGCTATGGTGTGCTTACAAACAGGGACCTATCATGACTGCTCTCCAGAAGACCCAACAAGCAGCTGAAAGAGTCAGATGCAGATATTTGCACCCAACCAATGGACAGAAGCTACTGACCCCTGTGGTTGAATTATGGAAAGGCTAGAAAAAGCTGAGGAGGAGGGCAACCCTGTAGGAAGACCAGCAGTCTTAATTAACCTGGACCCCAAGATCTGTCAGACACTGGGCCACCAACACATATACAGCAGTGGACTGCCTGGTCTGGACTCAGTGAGAGAAGATGCACCTAACCCTTGAGAGACCGGGGGCCCCAGGGAGTTTAGAGGTCTGGTGGGGTGGGGGTGGGGACATCCTCTTGGAGACAGGGCAAAGGGGAACAGTATGGAATGAAGAACAATCAGAGGGCAGACCAGGATAAAGTCTGTACTGTAAAAGAAAGATTAAAGAATAAATTTAAAAAATTTTAAACACATAAGTGATCTTGAAAAATGCCTGATTTATTTGCTTTATCAAACTTTGGTTTATGGAGTTACTTGGATACCACAGGGAATATAATTGTTCCGCCCACAGGGAAGACACAACTCCCTTTACAGTGCCTCGTTTCACACTCAGCAACACATATCCTGCTTAAAATAAGGGATGTATGGAAAGATGATGGTCACTTCAAGCTCTCCAAAGTCTTTTTTTCTAGTCAATGTCATTTACTTGCCTTTGTCAGAGAAGAGTTAGGTCCTAGAGAACATTTTTTTATTCACAAAACACAAAAGAGCCAGTGGATTTTGTTACCTCATTGTCTCCATAAAAATAAAGCCAAGGGCTGTTTATAGAAAAAAAAAAAAAAAAAGGAGAGAAGGAGGGAAGGTAATGAAAGGCTTCTTGAGTATTTCTTAAGAGATAAACGCTACATAAGATAGTAGTGATTTTGCCTTTGTTTCTCAAAAGGGAACCTAATAATATAGACTGTTTGAATCTTGTTGAGTTCCCTTAGAAAAAGAAAAGCTCAGTCTCTTCTCATTGTGTATGACAGTCCATTACATACTCAGACACATTAAATAAGAAAACACAAAATGAGATGATTTTCATAAATGATATTGGAATAGTTTAATGTTACTGTTAAAATTAATGTGTTTATATCCATGTACTATATCATCAATAGCCCAAAATAACCCGAGTTCTATTTTCACCTCCTAATCCCCTAAATTCTGTTTCCAGTACAAGAGGTTGTGGCTCACACCTTCTGTCACTCCACCTTTAGAGGACCCAATGCCTTTGTCCTCCATGGGAACACCCTTGAATATGCATATAACCCCCCTGCACAGAATCAATACACATAATTATAAAGTTAAAAATTGATGCTTGAGGCTAGAGAGATGGCTAAAGAATTGAGTGCTTGCTGTTCTTCCAGAGGGTCTGACTTTCTAGCAATCACATTGGTGGCTCACAACTACATTTAACTATAGCTTCAGAAGACCCAACATTCTCTTCTTCCCTTCATTTACACTTGGACACATGTAGCATACACTCTATTTTTATTAATATATTAATATTAATTCTATTCACTCTATTAATATTACACATACTTATATATGTGTAATTAGAAAACTATTAAAATTTAATGCTAGATATTAAAAAACCAAGAAAAAATACAAAACGTATTCAATCCATGATGGTAGTATTTAATTAAAGGTTGAAGCTACATTACAAAGGAAAAAACCAGGTAGCATTATATAATAAATTGATAAGTCCAAAATGTATAAAATATCAGGAAACCAGAAAATTGAGAATTTTATTTCATACCTTGGATTCTAGATGGATTTTAAGACACATTGAGAGTTTATAGAAGTTTACATAATTTTCCTGGGTGGTAACTGAAGAATATGAATAATGACTGCATAAGCTGAGACACCATTAGTATATTAACATTGGAAATGGTGCATTCTTGCCAACAGTAAATGAAGCACAAATTAAAACATTGATGATACGTCATATTATACCTCTAAAAGTAGCAACAATAAAGGAACAATATTAAAAGCAGCGATGAGACTTCTGGGAAAATTGAAACATTTATACATTTCTAGTGGCATTATAAATGATTTTAGTCAATTTGATGAACACTCTGCCAGTTTTCAGCAAGAGCCATAAAAATGTTCATACCTCTTCACCAAATAATCTCACACTTTGGCACTTGTTTTAAAGCTATAATTCAGGAGAAGGAAAGCAATATGTGTTATTTATTATAATGGAAATCTGGATATAACCCCAATAGGTTACAGGGATGCTATAAACTTAGGACATTTAAAAATTAATAGAATTACATGAAACCAATAAAAATGATTAATATAAAAATAATGTGACATATAGGAAAGTGTATTCAAAATATCAAATTAAATTGATTATCTGAGTTTATGTTAAGAATATCTAATGTGAGAATGCAGATGTAGTTAAGTGGTAGAGTGTTTGGCTAGTATGCACAAGGTCCTAGGTTGCATCCTCAGCAACACACACACACACACACACAGAAGGGAGGGAAGAGAAAGAGAATTTGAATCCCCAGGAGCTAGAGCTCACCAGGATACTCCTCCTATGATGAAGTCTCATGTTGAAAAGAATTCTTGGCAGTTGAGTAGGATTAAAAATGTTAGAAATAATAAACCAAATGTAAAGAAGACAGATTTAAAGTTAAAGATATATACACATATAGAATCTCTGATGCATGTTTTTATATTGTTTAACATTGCACAAAGGTAACAAAAGAAGATCTGTGAAGTTGGAATAGTCATGAGAATCATGTCTCTGGATAAAAGTAAAATAATAAAGGAGGGAGGCAGAGCAATAGTTACTAGCAGTTGGTGCTCTTACAGAGAACCCAAGTTTGTTTATATGTAAAACTTACTGATTGTAAGCACTATTTAGGGACAAGACTATTATTTGCATAACTTTAGCAAGATAAGTGAAAGAAAATAAATTATGCACAATCAAAAATTGTTAAACAGTTCTTGACAAATATAAATATGAAAATGGCTGTGTTCAACATCAAGTATGTAGTTACTCTCAACAGTAAGTCCAAAGTAAGAGTGAAAATAAAGAATATAGCATGAGTATATGACTAGACCTTTTTGTTATAGTACAACCAGATCACATGGGAGAAGCTGGGTTAGTTTACATGAAGTATTTAAACTATTTTCAACAAACATACTCGAGAGAACCAGGATCCAGGAGGGATAAAGGGAAACAAAGTCACCAACCTGGGAAACAGACTCTACCAGCACAGAGGTGTAGATCTCCTTCCTGTATTGTGCAAGAGCAAGCATTTTTATGCAGCCTTCGGACCAATGGGGAAATCTACACAAACTCTGGGGTAGCCAACCATCCCACTGTCACTATGGGGAGGTGTCAGGCTGCCATCACCTAAGGGCACTTACATAAAGACAGGTGAAGCAGCCACTGCCATGATCTGGACCCAATCTGAGCCTAATTAGTGATACTCTTATCTTATCACTCAATATGACAGTCACATGGGCACTTGTACTAATAAGGGTGATGTTGAAACCTTCCTCAGAATCCAATAGGTCACACCCAGAGGCTGCAGCAACCATACATACTGATAGAGGGTGGAGTGGTACTGCTTTGTAAGTATTATTGTGTCTTATTTTTTCATTTTATTGTTGGAGAAGTTTATAAACAAGTACTGTATTTATATAAGTGCACCGTATAATTTCCTGTCTTGTCTCCAATGCTTTTTGTGTCCCTTCTACTTCCTCTTAAATTCATGACTTCTTTTTTTATTATTTTTGCAATATATATATGTATATATGTGTATATATATACATATATAATATATATATTTATATATGAGTTCATTTAATGTTGTTCATATGCATAAGTGTTTAGGGCTGACCACTCGGGATTGGGATTGGATAACCA